>NW_010362086.1:145162-147758 GCF_000414095.1 Morus notabilis | reverse complement strand
TACTTTTTACATTGTATTTGTAATTTAATAAACAATGTAAGTTTGTACAATTTGTAATTCGTCACAAAATGATTGCACTCTTTTTTCCTTGCCAAGTTTTTATCCCAATTGGGTTTTTCTTGGTACGGTTTTTAACGAGGCAATCATGAATTATAAATTTAAAAATTAATAAAGAAATAATTTTTTTATATAATTCGTGTGTTCATTTCAAATTGTAATATATATATATATAATATATATATATATAACTTAATATTAAAAAAAAGTTCAAAAAATTTGGGCAATTCAGGCGGGCTCGGGTCGCCGAATACAAGCCCATGGCCCGTTCAATGTGAAATTCGGGCTCGGGCGGGCGGCCCGGAAATCTCGGGCGGGTTGGGCTCGGGCTCAGGTAAATCCTCAGGCTTTTCGGGCGGTCCCAGGCGGCCCGTCTAAAGTTTCAGCACTAAGTAAAATGAGAGGTGTCAATTATAAACGTACCAGAGACATAAATGTTTATGGTTTTTTTTTTGTGTGTGCATATTTCTGTGATAGGTTTTTTAAAAAATGAATTATTAATAGCTCTTTATCTTTGATTGTGCTTGGATCTCCCACTCTCCAACTTGATTTTGCTTGCAACTATCTGTCCATCAAGTTGTCGTTTGTGCAATTAAAATCTTTGCAAAGTTTGGGTATTATTTGGTGCCAACTTTCAATCGATTTACTCTTGATCTGATTAGACGCCACATTTGTTTAAGCCCATATTTTTAACCTCCGAGATAGAGTCGGCGTTCTAGACAGAAAGAACAATAAGACTCTATGGGGCACGTTTGGTTGGGGAAAGAAACGATAATAAATCAAGATTCTTTAAAACAAATTCAAATTTCCAAATGAAAAATCGACAATGAACTAATTAAGAAACTTCTAAATCCCTTCCCATAAAAAGGAAAAAAGAAAAAATTAAAGAAACTTGTAATTGCAGCTAGTAATTAACAGTAAATCATTCACATATACTATGGTACCTAGTGTCAAAACCAAATATGCATCTTTTGCTCTTGGTACTTTCCCATCATTCTAACACAAAGCATTAACTGCATACAAACATATATATATATATATATGTATATGTATATTATATATATTATATTTACATATATATATATATATATATATTTTATACTGATCACGATCTCTGTCTTCCAACTTGAGAGTCCTAGAAAGAACGAACCATCGGCGGGCCATTATCGCTTGAGACCATATTTCTCCGCATTCCTCTCCACCATGCACAATCCTTATCCTCTTAACCTTCTAAAAAAAACCAAAAAAAAAAAAAAAAATCAGACAAAACATTCAAGAGAATGAAAAACAAACCCAGAACCTAAAACCCACCAAAATTAATCAAAAAGAAAAGAAAAGTAAGTAGAGAGATTATGAATAAATTAATAACCACCTTTGCTTGGGAGAAACCCACTTGGCCTTGACCCAATCAAGATGAACCCTCAAACGAGAAACAGGATAAGCAATCTCATCGCCGGTGGTCTCAAAGAAGACAAAGTAATCATCGGAGCCTTTTTTCCCGGAAATCGCTCCGACCCACCAACCGTCATTGTCGAAGGCATCGACAGCGTCAAAAAGACCGAACTCAGACGCCGGAATCTGGGGAGGTACGGGCCGTACTTCCCCAGCTCGTACGGTCTCGACCAGAGGCTCGGAATCGTTGTTGTCTTCAAGAAGATTCTTGTATTGGACAACGTACAAGTCCTTTCGCAGTTGCGACACCACCGTCGCCTCATAGTACGAGCCCACGAAACCTTCTTCTTTGCTGCAGACCTCGATCTTGTCTCCCCTCCGAAACTCCATTTGTTGAAAGACTAGAAACTTGGAGACCAAGGAGTTTGTTTGTTTGGAAATTGGAAGTGAATTTTCGGAATGCAGAATTGGGATCTTTATATATGGAAATCAGAAATTGGGAAAGTTGGGAATGTGTTTCCGACTCTTAAAAGGAAACTTAAATTTATTGATGAAAAATTTTCCGTTCAAAAAAAAAAAAAGAAAGAAACTATAGGACTGTTTGGTTTTGTTTTTATTTTTATTTTTCACGTTTTTCAAAACAAAAAAATGAAAACACAATGCCCCGTTTATTTCGCCGATTCGAGTTTAGAATTCGAGTTTTGCTACAGTAAAAAGCTCTCAGAAACAGTCACATCTAACTTTTTTACTACAGTAAAAAGTTCTCACACAAAATCACATCTCAACTCGAATTACAAACTCGAATCGGCGAAGTGAACGGGCTAAAAGTGAAAACGCGTTTGGCACAAAATTTTTTAGAAAATAAAAACAAAAACGTTTTTATCTTTTTGTGAAAAACTGAAAACGGAAAAAATCCGTTTTCATTTTCACGTTTTCGTTTTCAGCTGAAAAAGCTAAAAACTGATTTCAATTGTTTTTTTTTTTCTTTTCTTCTCTGTCTTCTCCAGCCGAAGAAGAGGCGGGAGATCCGGCGAACACCCACTGTCGCTCCTCTCCGACTGGCCCGCCGCCATCTTCTCCAACTGCCCGCCACCGTCTTCTCCGACTGCCCACCCCTCCGGATGCCTGCGACTACGACCCCCCCTCT
>NW_010362086.1:139588-144312 GCF_000414095.1 Morus notabilis | reverse complement strand
TTTATTTAATATATTTAATAATATTATTTATTTAATATATTATTATTTAATATATTTAATAATATTATTTATTTAATATATTATTATTTTAAATATTATTACATGTTTTCAGAAATTAAACCACCAAACACAATTTCAGTTTTTTTAAAACTGAAAATAATTTCAGAATAAAACTACCAAACGTATTTTCAGAAATGATTTCAAAATGAAAATAAAAACGTTTTCATTTTCATTTTCGTACAGAAAATAAAAACATTTTGAAACCAATTCCAAACGCACCCATAGGAAACTCTGAAACTCCATTATTTTCTTTCTTTCTTTATTCTTTTTGAAAAATAATTTTAAGAGTAATTGACACAAATGGTCTTAATTTTTTTAGTAGGTGATAATTTAATTCTTATTTTTTTAATTTTATTAAAATAATTTTCAATTTCTTTAAATTGATGTAATTAAAATTTTTTTATCAAGATCCGTCTAAATAATATTAATGGGAGAAGACACGTGACATGTTTACAGTGAAAAGACAAAATTACCCTGAAATTGGTTTAACCCACGAATTACTCTTTATTTTTTCTTTTTTCTTTTTTTTTGTTGAATAAAATTTACTCTTCATTTATTCGGTTCATCTTCATCAATTTTGGGAATGAATTAGAGTTTCAAAGAGAAAGGGGTTTTGGAGAGTGGGAAATTGGGTGAGTGTCTGATTTGAATGAATCATTTTCTTCTGATTTCGGACTATACTTCAATTGGCAACGGCGAAATCTGTTGTTGGGTGGAAGATGGTTGTTTGGCACGAAAAATAACTAAAGTTTCTTAGATGCTCAACCGCGGAAGTTTATGCCTTTTTCTTAGTTTTATTGATTAAGAGTTGTGAGTGGTGGAATGAATAACGTAAATGAGACCTCTTTTTGATGTTTTTTTTTTCTTTTTTTGTAGAAACCCATAAATTAATTTTGTTAGTGTATACTGTTTTGTTTGGGGATTTTTTTTTTTTTGAGGAATGTGCTATTTTATTTGGTGAATATTATTTTTTTTATTAGGCTGATTCTGTGCACGATAAGAGTGGTGTAATTTTTTTTTTATTTTTAATTTTGATTCCATGCACGAGAAAATCTGATCCAGAGTTTGTGATTATTATATTCATTGAAAGTGATAACTTGCATGAGAAGTGTTTATTTTATTCATTGAAAGTGATGACTTGCACGTTTTTGTTTTGAAAAAATTTGCAGCTCCTGATTGTTGTGATATTTATACTTTGAGAGTGCATCATAGGGTGGCATATTCGATGAAGATGGTATAATATGGTATGTGGGAGGTGAAGTCACATATTTTGATTGGGTTGATAGTGGGTACTTATCATTCAGAGATATGGAAGATCTCGCTACAGAGATAAAGTACAAAACTAATATGGATTATTATTTTAAGCATCGCTTTTACCCTATCACTAGGAATCATGAAATAGTGCAGATGTTTGATAATCATTATTCTGGTACGAACATTAATGTTTATTTCTGTGAGAGTGTTATGCCACTACAAACGGATAAGGGGTTAAACATAGGGGTGGATGAGTATATATTTAATGATGATGAAGAAGTACCCCCTGAGCCAGAAACCCAATCCGAGCCTGCTGTACCAAAAGAGACCGAGACTGTGAATATTGATAGTATGGCTAGTTGTGAGTTTGAATCCGAGGGAGTGGGTGGAAACAATGATGTTGTGGTTGAAAAAGATCATGTGCCAGATGTTGAAGGTGTCGGTGGAAATGAGAAGGAAATGGAATTGCAAGACTCTGAGTGTGAAGATGAGTCAGATAAGGAGGAGCCTTACATGCCTCGAAATGACTCGGATCCGACATAAAATTGGGATGGTTTTCATGATATCAATATTGAAGAGTCGGGAAATGATAATGTGGTACTAGATAGTGATGATTATGACACTGATGAACTACTCACTGCTAGCAAGGAAGATGAAGAGGATGAGTTGTGTCCAAAAATAAGGAGGAAACGAAGACGAATACAATCCTAGACATTCAAGAAGAAGAAAAAGAAGAGGAGTAAGCTTAGAACCTTCGATTCTGTGTGATGTAGTTAACCCCACTTGTGAACTTTATGGCCTATATAAAGCACAAAAAAATCTCTCACTCTCAGTGCTGCTTCACAACACCCTAGCGTAGCTGCTCTTGGAATACAGGCTTATGCTCTATATATAGATCATGAAAGGAAAACTTATTTCTATTGGGAGTCGAATAATAATAATAGCAGCAGCAGCAAGCAGCAGTAGCAATAATAATAATAACAACAGGTATAAATTTCAAAAAAAAATAATAATAAATCCCAATGAATTTCAGAGTACTAATTATTCCAAATTATATTAAAAAAAAAACCATTAATCTGAGCTTTCGATGCATTTTAGTCCAAGAAGATAAATAAACTAACCCATAAATCTATGTGGTAGTGCACAAAAATAACAAAAGAAAAAATTCAGAAGAACCATTTACGCAGGCATCCTAAAAAGTAAAAGACCCCATAGAATAGGAATCTTGTAAAATGTAATGAACGTAATATCATAAATGGAAAATCGTCCATTGTAAAAATTTTAATTACTAAATTCTCCTAATTTAAAATTGAATTTTGTAACAGAAAAATAGTGATTATCGGTATTTATCTTATTTGAAATTTATACTCATATGTCATATCCAATAATATTAACCATTTTCTCTTAAAGAAAAAAGATTAACCATTTTCTACAAGACAACATACTGTGATTGGAGGGCATTAATCAAATTTCAATACTATTTAGCAATCAAATAACTTTCTGCAAGTTGCGTCTACGTGCCCTACCGCCAATAAGAGTGGAGCAAAACCCTAAAGGGTGACTGAATCTCCAAGTGTGTTATATTATCTAATCTAACTTTATCTAAATTGATCTAATCTAAGGTATATAAAAGCCTTAAATTGACTTGCACGTTTGGGTCTCCATGTGTACAACTACAAATTAACTGCTTCGTTCCCGGTTTATTTATTTATTTATTTTTTTTTTGGCTTTTCTTACTTTTGTTTTTTGTCCTCACCTTTTTTTTTTTTTTTTATACTCTTGCTCTTCATTTATTTTTTACATACATTCTTTTGTCCTTCATTTATGTTTCTTCTCATTTTTCTACCTTTTTCACATTTTCCACGTGATATAATATCTTATATATTTTCAAATCCACTCATCATCCTTTTTTACTCTACTAAAATAATTTTTCACGAATATACCCTTAATCAAACATTTTTCTTCTTCTTATTTTATAGAAATAATACTCTCAAATGTACCCTTACTTAAACATCTTTTTTTCTTTTTTCAATATGTACACTTTAATAAGTTTTCTATGTACACCCTAATTAGTTTTCCATTTAATTTATCCTTATCAAAATATTTCTTCTTGTGATTCAAACATGCATTTTGATCCTTAGCCAAAAAAAAAAAAAGCTATGCATTTTGATACATCTATTTTTTTTTTCTTTCTAATTAATGTTCTTAAATGTGCCTCATTGAAAATCATGCATCTCTCTTCTACTAGACTACCACTATGTGTTTTAATATCAATATGAGTTTCTCTAGTAAATTGCTCACATGCCCAAACTAGTATATATAAATGTGTATATTTTTACTTTTCACAGGCACTCTTTTTAAAATTACAAAAAAGACCCTATAATAAATAAATTGTATTGTTTTTCCTTTTTTCACCCACCCACCAAGCAATTTTTTTTTTGTTGAAGACGTTTAAGTTCATGGATTAGAATCATGAGATTAGAACTATTTTTGATTTACGTGTATTTTTTGTGAGAAGAAATACTGTAACGAACCATGAACCATGATTCGAATCGGAGTACGAATCTCCTAACCAAACAACCCCATAATTACAATCTAAAATCAATCTCTCTCTCTTCAGAGATTGTAGTATTGCCTTTAATATAAAAAAATTAGTGGAGTTGTTTTAACTTTTTTTTGGAACAAATTTTCGTTTTATTTAGTGCCCAAATCATATTTCAGAAATCTGTAGGAGAGAAATTTTCTTTTAAGTGCCATCAGCATCACCTTCTTGCTGAAATTACTAAAATGGGTGATTATATATCCATTTGTTGTGCTCTTTTTGTACAACTTTCACGTTTACCTAAATTAGACAAGTCAAGTCTTTCAAACAGATTAGCTTCTGGGATGAGAAAGAAGACTAGTGCCTCGTTCATTTTACCGATTCGAGTTTTCAATTTTAAGTTTTTACAGTAAAAAGCTCTCAGAAAATATCATATTTAACTTTTTCTGCTATAATGAAAAACTCTGAGAAAATGTCACATCTCAGTTCGAATTGAAAACTTGAATTCACAAAGTGAACGAGGCCTAAATATATTATGCAATGTGGATTTTGTGAGTTTTTTTTAGCGGAGGGAAGAGACTTTAACAGGGCATAGGAAATTTTGGAGAGAGAATAAAAAATAACAAACATGTACCCGTGTTTCTACTTCAAAAAAAATAATAAAAAAAAAGGAATAAAAGAGAAAGGGTTACGGACAAGTATTTTTTTTAAGATACTTTTGTCCTTAGAAGTAATTGTATATTGGGTAATATAGTAATAAGAAATTTTATTGAAAAAGAGTATGCGAAAAGTAAAATGAGAGGTGTCAATTATAAACGTACCAGAGACATAAATGTTTATGGTTTTTTTTTTTTTTTTTTTTTTTTGT
>NW_010362086.1:133965-139302 GCF_000414095.1 Morus notabilis | reverse complement strand
AGAGACATAAATGTTTTTGGTTTTTTTTTTTTTTTTTTTTTTTTTGTGCAGATTTCTGTGATAGGTTTTTAAAAAAATGAATTATTAATAATTCTTTATCTTTGATTGTTAGATTTGTTTTAGAAATTCTCTTCTGCATATTTTTTTTTATTTTAATGTGATTTTAATTAAATTTAATGATAAGAAATAAACACTATGAATAAGATGAGCCTACCGTACAAGGATCCTTTTTCTTTTTGGAACATAAAGCCTTCATGTTATCTCATTAGTTTTGAGCTTTCTGATGATGTGCCCCTTCTGTAAATAAATTAAAAATGTCTAAAAAATTGATCGAAGTATTAAGTTTATTTAGAAAATCAGACGAAAAATTTTAAAAGAGAGAAATATAATAATAAATAATAATTATTAAAATAATCAAAAGCCAAACCAATTAAGTGGGGAGAAAAAATTGTGACGAATATTCCTGGATTTCATTGTGTTTTATATATCCCTCTTCAATGAGCCTGTAGTCGAAAGAAAGAGTTAATATTTTCGGTCTCATATCTTTCTAATAATACTTGGATCTTTTCTTTTCATTTTTATTCCCCTTTCTTTCTTTTATTACACATTTTACATTTCCACCAAGCATCCATATCCGAGGTACCAATGACTAACCTTGTCAAGAAGAGCAAACCAATTTGCCGCATGCAGATCAGTACTAATGCTCAGTTGGAATTATCCGTTATACTCTCCCATTTCATAAATAATTATGGGTTAGAACTCTTCATCGTTTATTATAAGAAAAAACAGCATAATTGGCGTCATTTCGCTCTCTTTCATTTATCATTTTAAAAAATTTCAGGACCATCAATGAAAATAAAAAGAATCTGCTGAATTCTACTCAAAAGATGGACTAAATTTTTGCTTTTTTAACACATTCTGAACAATGGGCAACACATTGATCGGATATAAATTCTAAAATCTATGATGATAGAGTATCTAACCCTGACCACATTTTAAGAAAAGAATAAGAAAAGACATCATTACCATTACACAAATTCATTGATAGTATTCTGGCTCAGAACTTAATTGCTAACTTTGGTTATTTAATTCGAACATCAAATAAAATTTTTTTATCATTTTTTTAGATTAACTACCTAGTAATATGGAGAAAGCTACGGGCTATTCCTTTGGATTGAAGACAGAAGCACCGAAAGCCACTTAACATGATCCGGTAAGGTAGCTACCATGTGCGTGTTTTCTCAACTCCCATACCCCGCTCCAACGGTCCAACTCTAAATCAATCATAGACTTTTTTTATATATTTTTTTTAATGGATCAATCATAGAGTTTTCCACTTTCAAAAAAAAAAAATAAATCAGAGTTTTTGATTATCAGGAAAAAAATAAAATTAAAAAGTGATTAAAAAAAAAATATATATATATATATATCCACTCTGTAAGTACCCCCAGCTTATCAGAACGCGATTTATGCAAAGTTGGATTCTGCTTTCTTTTTCTCCCATCTTCTTTTAGTTTTTTTTTTTTTTTTTAAAAAAAGTTTTATTAGTTTTCAGTTATTACGAAGCTGTTAAGGTATTAAATAAAAGTCAACGCCCATATTGATCAAACCAAAGAGCCGTAGGTATGGACGCCCATGGAGAAAAATTAAAACAATATTATTGGGGGATTTCTATAATGGAGAATATACAGGTGGACGGTTTCTATTGGTTTAGGGTGAATATGAAACAAATAAATATACTAATATGGATCCATTTCTGTCATTTGGAAGACAGTTAAGAGTACAAGTCGGTGCATAAAATTCACAAATAATGCACCCCAAGATATTAAGAAAAAAAAAGTATACTGTGAGAGAAAAGGTCTACATATATGTTATATTTTTCCTGGTCATATTTCATACTGTGAAATCCTGACAAACACTACAATCTCAGAAAACATCTTATTAACACATCCTTCTATAATAAGTTTGGACAGTCACAATGACGGTAAGAGGCCTCTCTTCTCTTTCTCTTTTTTGTTCTATTTTTGGTCATTATCATGCTCTTTTCTTTTATCTTCTTTTTTGCCGCAAAAATGTTTTTAACATTTTCAAACATAAACTTGGTTTGCACACGCGCGCGCACATATATATACACATATGTATATATGCACCATAACTGATTTAAATGAATGAAATATTCATGAATTTATAACATGCATATATATGATACCGTTTGTGATTTCATATCTCAGATCATAGAGATGAGAGTACACATGGACTGCGCTGGATGTCAAGGCAAGGTCAAAAGTGCACTTCAAAAACTAAAAGGTATACAAAACATGCAACACATGTCATATATATATCTAAGCACATATATATATTTGTTTCCAAAACTACAATTATAATTTTTCTACTCTTTTCTGATCAGGAGTGGATGATATTGACATAGATATGAACTTGCAAAAAGTGACAGTCACTGGATACGCGGACCAAAAGAAGGTTCTGAAGGCGGTGAGGAAGACCGGGAGGAGAGCCGAGCTGTGGCAAATGCCTTACAATCCTCATGAGTACGAAAGCTTCACAAACCCCTATTATTACCAACACCATTGCAATGGCCCGGTTACTCACTACGCTCCCCAGCCTGCTTCGTCCTACAACTACTACAAACACGGTTATAGTAACACTTACGATCACATGAGTACTTACAACTACAATCCTGCTGGGAGATCCAGTTCTGCCATCTTTGCCCATCAAACTGCTGCTGCATTTAGTGATGAAAACCCTCATGGTTGCTCTATAATGTGACAATAATACGTGTAATAATTGTTTTACTATTTGTTTATTTCTTTTTTTTTTCTTTTACTTCCCTTGTGTGTGTGTGCGTTTTTTTTTTTTTTTTTGGAAGATCTTTTGTTATTGAAACATGGTTGAATGTATCTATGTATGCAAGTACTTTTTTTTCGAGAACACTTGAAGTATGAGAGTCATTAACTTGTTGGGTGTTCTTGATCAGTATATTAAAGTTGTAACTTAGTATAAAGCGCTTAAGGAATTAATTTTGTGTCATTTTGAGTTATAGGAGCAAAATAATATAATCCCTTATATTATCAAATTTAAAAATTAGAATAATTTTGGGCGTTCGTTTGACTTTCTATCCTCTTTTATTTAAAGAGTTTTTTTTTTTTTTTTTTTTTTTTTTATCAATAATTGCTTGGATATATAATTAGAGATTTCAACTCAAATTAGAATTTCAATCTTTCTAAGTATCCACTCAACAATAATTGATGTTTTTATTATTTTTTTAATCTTGTTTACTCTCACATCAGTTTTCCCATTCAATTTTTTAATAGAATTAGATGAAAAAAAAAAGGATATTTTCGCTACATTTTTTCTTTAAATTTTTGTTAACATTTAATATAGTAGGTTTTGGAATTTAAAAACAAAGCTAAGAAGTTTACTATATTTTGACGGGAACTTTTAAATTTATCCACAAATTACCGTCGGATTCTCACGGGAGAGATTCCCATTCCCAAATCCGAAGCGTCACCATTCAATTTATGGCCTTCTCAGTATTGAACTTGAACCGGCAGTTTCATCATCAAAAAATAAAAATAAAAAACAGGCAGTTACTTCGATTTCTCTTTTCCCAAACCAGAATATAATTCCCTTTCTAAGACAAGCAAGAACTGCATACGTGAATTCAGCACAAAAAAAATCTGTTTTTCAGATCCTCCTTTCAAAAGCAAACTACCATTACAAATATTAATATGACTTGGTTCCACTCGACTGCCGGCCGTTCTTCACGACGCAAACAATATCATCGCAGAACCCCTACTCCCCAAGACTACAGCAGCACTTACGACGATGATTACACCACCGTTGTTCGATCCCCGAACGACAGTACTGAGTTCGATCAGCCCGAAAATGACGACGATGACAACGACGACGCCTCCGATGCCCCGACGGATTCTGCGACTAACCCGCTCTCGGACCAGTTCTCCTCCGTTTCGGAGAGAATCAACGCTCGTAAGAAGTCGTGTTCAGCGTCGCACAGTCCTATATTACATCTTCCGCAACAACCCGTTTCCCAAACGGGTTACAATTCGTACATGAACATCGCCCAGTTTCCGATCTTCCGCGGCGGTTCTGAGGAGTGCCCTTTTGCCCACCTGAGCCGGTTCGCGAAAGTTTGCCGAGCAAACAACGTTTCGTCCATCGACATGATGATGAAGATTTTCCCCGTCACTTTAGAGGACGAGGCCGCTCTTTGGTACGATCTGAATGTAGAGCCGTACGAAGAACTGAGTTGGGAAGAGATAAAATCTTCGTTTTATCATGCGTACGGTAAGATCGAATTGACGGAGCAATTAAGGTCCCAACTCATGACGATTAACCAAGGCGACGCGGAATCTGTGCGGTCCTACTTCTTGAGGCTGCAATGGATTTTGAAAAAATGGCCGGAACATGGTCTGAGTGATGATCTACTCAAAGGGGTTTTTGTTGACGGTTTGAGGGGTGATTTTCAGGAGTGGATGGCCCCACAGAAGCCGGGTTCTTTGAACAAGGCGCTGAGGTTAGCTTTCTGTTTTGAGCAAGTGAAGAGCATACGAAATGTTCGAAGAAATGCCTCGGTGAAGTGCGGGTTTTGCGGGGGGTTGCATGAGGAGAGGGGTTGTGAGGTTAGGGAGAGAATGAGAGAGTTGTGGCTGAAGAGTAATAAGGATGATGGGCTGGGGAAGGGAATGTTGGAGAGGAATTTGATTGAGAAGAGTGAAGGGGTGAAGGAGCTAGGGAGGTCGGTTTCAATGGCGACGAGTAGAAGTACTTGTGTTGTGGGGAAAAATGATCAAGTGGAGGAGGATGGGAAAGAGGAGGAGGATGAGTTGGGGTCGAAGAAGAAGAGGAGTCAGTGCCAGTGTGGGAAGCATCAGTGTTGGAAGAAAAATATCGAGAGAAATAACAGCACGGTGAGTGGAAATTTGTAGGGAGAGTAAATTTGAGTTCGAATCTGTTGTTTCATTTTTCTGTTTTATTGTTTTCTCTCTAATCATATTTTGACACTTTATATAATCGTTCGAGTAATTTTAATATTTACTATTTTTTATGTGGTTAGATTCTCACGTTTTTATGATATATATATATATATATATATATATATATATTCTAGACATGTATTAGATGGACAACAAATGAACCAATTACAAATGGAGCACAACAATTTTGAACTTCTGAACTTCACGTAAGGTTTTGCAGTTGGAAATTGATTTTCAATGAGATTGCAGTTCTCAATTAATTACCCAGATATTTTTCAAGTGTTTGTGTGAACTTTTTTTTTTTTTTTTTTTTTTTTTTTTTTTT
>NW_010362086.1:103348-133898 GCF_000414095.1 Morus notabilis | reverse complement strand
TTTTTTTTTTTTTTTTTTTTTTTTTTTAAAGATGCTACCCCCGGATCATGATCACTACACACATGAATCTTGTATATAACGCTACAAAAGATCAACATGTATATATCACGTTTTCTTTTGTCGGTATTTTGAATGCTAACACAGGAAGGAAAAAAAATAAAGCTAAATAAAACGACAATAGCATATATCTTGCAGGTCAAACAAAGCATGCTGTTTGAGTTATTCCGTTAACAACATGTCGTTTTTCATGGAAGAACAAATGACATCTCCCTAGTTAACAATTCATGTACTAATTTTAACATGTAAAAATCTTAATGAAACAGGAATGGCACATCATTTCTGTTTCGCATCTTTTGATCATAAAAACAATACATTGTTTCTTTTGGAAGTAAATGTAGTGTCTATTTGGACCATGCTAGTTATGTTATAGAGCAAGTGAAAATGTGTTTGCACAATGTAACATTTTTAAGCAAAAACGACATAGTAAATTAAGGAAAACAATAAAAATTCACTTGATGTCGTCCGCCTGCGAGAACAAACGACATGTCCCATTTGTCACGAAGACTAAACGACACGATATGTTATTTCTAATTCATGTAGTTTCTAAAAATGAGATAATTAAGTTTTTTATTTTTTTTTATTTTTTATTTTTTTATATAATCTAAATGAAGCAGTGTTATGATCATTAAATGAAAAACTCAACATATCAACTAATAACAATCAAATGTTAAAAATTTCATATCTTATACTTGTTTTAAATTTGGCACTTAGTGTAGCGTATGCTTGATTTAGCATAAAAATATCACTACATTGAAGGGTGTTTCACTCAAATGTCAAATTTCATGCATTAGACATGCTCATAGTAATCTGAATATTTTATCATATTCGATATCCTTTAAGCTTGAATGGAGAATGATTTTTCATATTTTAGTATTAACTTTATTTTTCCTTAAATGATGTGTTGGACGCTCACACAAATTATCTAATTGATCGATTATTCAAGTTAAATCAACCACACAGTTTAGTTTGCTTTGGGGATACGTGACAAATTCTATAATTTTTAGAGACGTTTTTATTAAATGTCTCAAGCTTTGTTAAATTAGGAAAATGACCATTTTTCTTAAAATTGTGAATCACTAAGCGGCCGATGGCAAAAAAACTTCTAATTAATATCAATCAGTGCTTTATCAATTAATCATATTGATTGGATCTGATTAACTAATGTATCAACCAATTTTAATGGTCAGTGACAATTTTCCTTAAAAAGAAAAGTTTCTAGCATTTATTGTAAGAGGTGCCCATTAGTCAAAACCGGTTATCTCACCTAATTTCTCATTGGTTTTTTCATGCTTTTGATAAATTCGGTTTGTAATTTATCTCACCTAAATTCTATAATTTGGTTTGATTTGCCATTTGTACATTTTTCCAATTGATGATTTTTATTTGCTTCATAGTTTGACCTTCAACTTGCAAAAACCAATCCACGAACTCCCCCAATTTTTTTGCCCTTGCTCTTTTTTTTTTTTCTTTGTTAAGAATATTCATATAGGTTACTTGATTCATGCTTGACAAGTGACAAACCTCACCACCAACTTACGTTTGTGGGTCAATAGTAATACATACTTTTTGGAGATATAGTATAATTTCTAAGTTTGTGTCGGTCAATAAAAAGGAATTAAAAAAAAAAAAAAGGAGAGACGATCTGCACTATTAAGGCGATCAACATATATTGATACACCTTTAGATTATTGTGGAATATGTGATGGTTGCGCAATAATATTGCCAGCGATATTATTATAATTAGTAATTACTTACTATGAAATTTATTATTAATCTTGAATTGCCACATCTTTGTCCAGTTAAATTATTATAATTAGAATAATTAGAAATCTGGTGATGTAATTGTGTATGATAGTGTGTGTTTTGTTCTATGTGAATAGAAATTGAGTGAGATATAATTTGTTTTGAAATTGTTTTGATTTTTTTTATAGTTGTTAGTCAAATAGAAATTTATTGTTAATATTAGTTGTTTAATTTTGAATTTGTAAATTTATTGTGATAATCATAATTAAAATTTGTGGGTGTTCTGTTTTGACTTTTTTTTTTTTTTTTTAGGAATGGATAAGAAATAGTTTTTTTTATTGACAAAATAAAAAAATAGGATGAGTGAGTATGAGAAAGGGGTTGAAGAATTTATGTACTTTACAAAGAATACAATGAAAGAGAACATGATTCATTGTCCGTGTGTACAATGTGGAAATATTACCAAAAAAAAAATCAATAGATGATCTTAGACTATTTGTTCCACAATATGGTAATAATCAGACTTATCGGATATGACGTGGTGAAGATGTTTCAAGTTCATCATCAGCGGTTAGGGAATTGAAAAAAAAAAAACGTTGATGTTAATTATGAAAAAGATGGAAGTAAAAATAAAAAGTTGTAAAAAAAGACGTTAGACGATGATTAAAGGAAAAATCGTCGTCTAATGCCAGACTTGAAGGCACCATATCAAGCCTAGATATCATTCTAGACGACAGTTATTTCTAGAAATCGTCGTCTAACGTGAATTTTTTACGACAGTTAGATTTAACGATTCTTAATATGACGACAGTTTGTCTAACTGTCATCATATTCCTTAACGATGATTTTTAACTGTCATTAAAGTCGTTTTTTGTTCTTGTGGTAACTTTTCTTACAACATACAAATCAAATTAGTAAATAGATGAAAATAAAAGAAAAACACCTAGAAGGAAGAAGACCGTGAGTTTGAGATGGAAAAGATTGGTATAAAGAGAAAAAAAAAGAAAGAAAAAAGGAAAGAGAAACTTTGCAACAGCAGATAAAAGCTAGTGAAATTTCTTTCTATATTATCCATTGTTAATAACATAATATATGTGAATGACACTATTTTTAATGTTTTTTGAATAAAACATGCAAAAACAAAATGCATAAAATTCACGGACAGGTCTATTAAAAAATTATAACAATACTAAACGAATAATAATCAGGATGCTCAATATCATCACCATGAAATACTCCCAAGACCATCAATCTATCTTCTAGTTGTAGCATGAGTAAACTAATACGAAAATCATGTCTCTGTTGGTGTTTAAAATTACTGTTATGATCGCATGAACTGTGTAGATAAGAATCATATCTACAAGTCAATTAGCAATATGAAATAAAACTATAAGTTGATGTATTTATAGGAAACCAAAAAAATATGCGCATTATCCACACTTGAACAAGCACAAATCCATACCTTAGAGCACATTGTCTATCAAACGGTGATGTATTTATAGGACACCAAAAAAATATGCTGAGCCTATACGGTCAAGCCCACGATAGCAGAGAATTAATCAGTCTATAGACTGACTGAAACGTTTTAAGCAAGGTAAACTTACGGGTCTCACACAATAAAATAAATAAGTTCATCTCATTATAGCCCAAACAATACCACATACATGACCAATATGGCCTATGTTGACAGCTCACTGAGCTTAATACATCGGTTATAATGCTGAAAACCGCAGGAGATACATATTCAGTTATTAATCAGGTCGGCTTACATAATTTAATGTGAATTGACAAAGCAAGGCGATAAGGACAGAGGTAAATTCAAAAGTGAAAACAGTGTTCAAATGCAACCTCTCTTATCCTTTGATAGAAGCATCGAATAAAGATCTTTCGTCCTGCTCAAATAACCGAGGAATCCGCCTATAAATAACCACCTAGGGTTCGACATAATCTCTTAGAGGAAGTATGAGATAATTACCTATGTGGAAACCCTAAGCCTAGTCTCTTGGCATTAGCTCTCGAGTATTTTTGTAATTCTCTTTCTATAACAGTAAAATCTTCCATCTCTTCTCAAAGAAAACCAAAAGTGGACATAGCCTTCAATTAAAGTGAACCACTATGGACTCGTTTAATAAGGGAAAGCTGCGAATTTGAACCCACACGGATTCAATAGAACTTTCGTTCGAGACTCCAAAAAGTAGATTTGGGTTGAAATCCTAATGAGACATTTGAACCCCCCTCGACTCGAGTATTTTTGTAATTCTCTTTCTATAACAGTAAAATCTTCCATCTCTCAAAGAAAACCAAAAGTGGACATAGTCTTCAATTAAAGTGAACCACTATGGACTCGTTTAATAAGGGAAAGCTGCGAATTTGAACCCACACGGATTCAATAGAACTTTCGTTTGAGACTCCAAAAAATAGATTTGGGTTGAAATCCTAATGAGACACCCAAAAATGAGAACCCACCTCCCACTCAGGTTTTGCCTATTTGAACCTATATGGTTCCAACCCTTTTTTTTTACCACATACAAATAAAGATTCAAACAACAGGTTCATGCCGCACAGAACCTCATACATGGTTCCAGTGACGAATCCATGGTTTGATTTAATTGGGGACACAAATAAAAGACATCTTCTTTTCATAATTCAAATCACACCCCCAACTTTTTTGTTACAATATTTTCTCTCATAAAAGTTTAAATTTTAAGTTTTTTGCTATAGTATTGTCTTCTTTCACATAATACTCACTTTACAACTCAACTTCTTAACTTGAGTTATAAAAAGAACATGCCTGAAATTTATATGAAATGAGTACTAACATTAATTCGTTCGTTTTTTTTTTTTGAAGGGTTAGATTTTATTATTTTAGTTTTCTTTTCTAACTTAGTGTGAAGGTGTTGTAATTGTGAAATTAATAAATAGAGAAGAGAGAGAATACATCATGAATTTCTAAACGTTTGGTTTATGGATTAGAATAATAAGATTATAATCATTTTTGATTTACGTGTATTTTTTGTGAGAGAAAACACTGTAGCGAACCATGAATCATGATTTAAATCAGAATACAAATCCCCTTACCAAACGTCGAGTTTTCATTTTTAACATTACATATGCATAATAGATAAAGTGACTGACACAAGAAGTTGTAATTGTTAAAGGAAATAAAAGAAATAAGAAAAATAAGGAGAAAGAATACATAAAAAAACCGTAATCAGCAATAACAAGAAACGGTGATATTATTATTTTACTTTGAAAATGATAAAAAAAAAAATTTCAAGTAGTATATGAGACGGCAACATAGATAAAAGAAATTTGTTTATTGTATTCGTCTCTGATCCTGAATCATGATTCATAGTTCTCTACAGTGTTTTTTTCTTACAAAAAATACACGTAAAATGAGAATGATTCTGAATCATGATTCTCAATCCATGAACCAAACGTCCAAGTATTCAACTGGAAATAATAATAATAATAATAATAATAATAATAATAATAATAAGTAAAAGAATAACCAATTGAATAGGAACACATGTCGAAAAGTACCATAAGTTTGGAAGCATGCTCCTTAATTGGATCCGTGGCTGCATGGTTCAAACCACCTAGGTTTGAATCTCCTTACAAAATGAGCTCTATAATTTTTGTGTTCTTTTCTTTCTTTTACTTTTCCTTTTATTATTCATTAGCAACATCTATGAGTTAATACATGGTGAGGTGATAGTGAGAGAATTCCTTATTTGACAAATTTTAACTGTAAACAATCTAAAATATTAATTGCAATAAAATGTTTTATTTGACATTAATATATAAGTTCAAAACTGTAAACAATCTAAAATTTTAATTGCAGTAAAATGTTTTATTTGACATTAATATATAAGTTTAAAACTGTAAACAATCGAAAATGCTAATTGCAGTAAAATGTTTTATTTGACATTAATATGTAAGTGTAGATAATTATGTTAGTCCGCATAAAATAATTATTACAAGATCCACTGTGAGGGTGTTCAAGAGGTAACACTATTTTGATTAGCAAAATAAAATAAAAATAAAAAAGAGGTAAGATACCCATTTGGTTGGAGAATTCGTTCTCTAATTCGAATAATAATAAAAAAGAGGTAAGATACCCATTTGGTTGGAGAATTCGTTCTCTAATTTAAATAATGATTTATAATTTATTATAGTATTTTTTCTCATAAAAATTACACATAAATTAAAAATAATTCTAATCTAATAATTTTAATACATGAACTAAACCCACAAACCATACATACATGATAACTTTTAGCTGCCACGTCCATATATATTTTGCTAATCATTCCACTCCAACAAACAACTTGGTCCGTCCACATAATTGAGCATTCAACGGCCCATATGTTGTTGAAGATGCCGCGTATGGCCCACACTTGACGTTTTAACACGAATACAACTCGTCACTAATTCACGATATTCCTCATAACGAAAGAGATCGACAGAAAAAACAAAGTACGGTTCCTTAGCCTGACTAAAATTACGTGTCACATTTCTATTAGTCTCAACATTCCTAGGTTTTGACTTCTTCAAATGACGTGTTTGACCTGAATTGGAAAACGTGACGTGGCAAATTAACCACAGGCTAAATTCAGACCATATCCTCAGCTCAGCCGTACCTTACGTAAATCCTCTGACGAAGAATAATAATTTATTTTAAAAAATTCATTTAATTATTTTTTGAGTAAATACGCAAGTTAATTAAAAAGTCATCGCAGAGAGGATTTTTGATATTTTCGGAAATTAACATCTGCGACTGTTGGACCAGAAAAAGGGACGATTTGCCCAACCAAAAGCTTTTTGTTTTTAGAGAGAGAAAATACAACACCACTCTTCTTCTTCCTCCCAAAGAAAACCCTAATTTCTCTCTCTTTCTCTCTCTAAGATCGGCCATGGCAAAAGACCGTGAGAGCTTCGTCTACGTTGCAAAGCTCGCTGAGCAGGCTGAACGTTACGATGGTTAGGTTTTTTTTTTTTTTTTTTTTTCTTATTCCTTTTGGCATATATTTTGCTATTTATAATAGTTGTGATTTATTGGAATTGATTTTCTGCTTTATTGAATAATAGATGTCTGTTTGATCTTCAATATGAAGTTGAATTTTGGTTTTCCTTCACTTAATTTAGTGAATTGTTGACTAATTGTTGAGAAATGGAAGGGAAAAAAAATCAGAAGATCGAATATGGTTAATTCGATTTACCTGAACTGAGGATCAGGTGTTTTTATCATGGGATTTGTGGCGAAGAAATTTTCTGTTGAATAGTTCTTTTGCAGTCTCAATATTACTGACATATGATTTTGCGTGGAATTGTGTGTTTTTAGCACTTTTATGTGCTTTTTTGAAATAGATTCTCTGAATTTTTCTATTCTAAGGAGAAAAAAGATTGGGATAAACGATTCCATTTTATTGTGAACATGATCATGCTTGTTTGACTGATTTTACTTTGAAAAGTTCTCTTACAAATATAAGTTATTGAACCTTTTAAAGGTGTCTTTATCCTGGATTTGCTTCTAGTAATCTGCCCCTTTTTTATAAATCTAAAAAACTTAAAATGAATATTGTGCTGAAAAATATAGGTCTAGGGTCTTTATACACAAGCTCGGTTCTTCAATTCCGTAAGCTGATTGACACTTTTCTTTCCTGTTTACCCATGAGAAGCTTAATTGTTTTTTTTTAATTATTTTTTTGGGTGCTAATTTTGACAGAGATGGTGGATGCAATGAAGAAGGTTGCAAAGCTCGATCTTGAATTGACAGTTGAAGAACGTAACTTGCTTTCTGTTGGATACAAGAATGTTGTTGGTTCTAGAAGAGCATCATGGAGGATCCTATCATCAATAGAGCAAAAAGAAGAAGCAAAAGGAAATGAGGTACACGCAAAGCGGATAAAGGAGTATCGGCAGAAGGTTGAATCAGAGCTGTCGAGCATTTGTAGTGATATCATGAATGTGATTGATGAGCATCTCATTCCATCAGCTACGGCCGGTGAATCAACGGTCTTCTATTACAAGATGTAGGATATGTTTTGTAGTGAATAAAACTGATTTTATACATATTTTCGTTCTTGACATAAGGATCTTAGCGTGTTGAAATGTTGTTGATGGAAAACTATTTTTGGTTGCAGGAAAGGTGATTATTATCGTTATCTTGCAGAGTTCAAGTTTGGCGACGAAAAAAAAGAGGCTGCTGAGCAATCCAGGAAAGCATATGAGGTTCTTCTGTTTCACCTTTTTTATTCATAAGAAATGAATTTCATTGAAGTTCATTCTTTTTCTTCTCTTGATTAGAGAGAAGAAATAAAGTTTGTCTCTTGTTTGAGCTTCAGCCTTGAGGTTTGTTTAAGCTCGATTGTTTTTTGTGAAAAAGAACTTTATTCAGCAATTTTATTCTTGCGTTTGAGATACTTATGATTATCCTCTGATCTCGTACTAGTGTTCGGCAATGGTTGTTGTTTTTTTAAGTGAATTCTTCTCCTATTAATTGGTAACTTGATGTACACTTTTTAAGAAAATTAGGTCTTCTCCTAGACTCCTAGTTAATTTCATCTGGATTGTGGTTTTCCAGAAACTTTCATTATGTAGCGGGCCATTAATTCTTTCTTCACTATTATTGCTCAAATACTATTCTAAATATGTTGCATCCTCTTCACTCTCTTTGTCTCTCCCTCTAAATTTATTTGATGCTATCTGCATGCAGACTGCTACAACTACTGCAGAGGCTGAATTGCCTCCTACTCATCCCATTCGGTTGGGTTTGGCTTTGAACTTCTCAGTCTTCTACTATGAGATCCTGAATTCACCTGAGCGGTTCGTAGTATACTATATTCAGGTTGACTAGTATTTGGCGTATTTTAGTATATCCTGCATGATGTGCATGCTATTGTACAGGGCCTGTCATCTTGCAAAACAAGCTTTTGATGAAGCAATCTCAGAACTTGACACACTGAACGAGGAATCCTACAAAGATAGTACATTAATTATGCAGCTTCTTAGGGACAACCTCACCTTGTGGACTTCTGACATCCCAGAGGATGCGGGTAATCAATATGTTTAGTTAATTCTTTGAATATCTTTGAGCAATTGTAGCCAGTATGTATACCTGTGCTGTTCTGAACTAGTACGACACCATGTGGGCTGCTCTTATGCTGAAACTGTCAACCTCGTTGAGAGATTTATGCTAGTAGGAAATGCTATGTGAATAAAAAGGTTACAAGCGTGTATAATTTTCCTTCTGAGCACAAAAGTACTTTGAATTTGTTTGATCTGATATTTTTG
The DNA here is from genome assembly GCF_000414095.1 of Morus notabilis. Taxonomy (NCBI): domain Eukaryota; kingdom Viridiplantae; phylum Streptophyta; class Magnoliopsida; order Rosales; family Moraceae; genus Morus; species Morus notabilis. The sequence continues at coordinate 124,799 of NW_010362086.1, read as the reverse complement.
AAACTTCGACATATATTACTTTGCAAGTATATATTACTCGCTTCAAGTTGACCTATCTTTGTTGTCTTTTTACTGTAGAAGATGTCCAAAAGATTAATGGCACATCGAAGGCTGCTGGGGAGGATGCTGAGGTTAGTACATTTCATATATATATATAATAGTATATATATGGTATTATATGATTTCACCAATTTTCTGGTGTTTGATTGCTTGGATCATGCATTTAATTATGTTTTGCAGTGATAGCATCTGTTGACTGGCTTGCTATATCTATGATGGACAGAAGAGTACTGCTTCTCACCCTTGGTGTTTAGCTATTCTAGATCATTGTTTTCTGATTTTTCGTTTTCTTCTTGGGGTCCTATATTATGTGTGGTTTATAAATAGCTTCATATGTACACTTGGTTGGTTTGATCTGCATTCCCCCTCGCTTTTCCTTGTTCCTGTTGGATGGAGTGTAGAAGATTGACCCAATTGCTCAGGGTGATTTTCTTGTTTTTATGAAAATGCCGTAGACTAGACGAAGGCTTATATTATTTGGCTCACCACTAGAATCAGTATGATGCATGTTTACATTTCTTTTTAGATCGAATCGTGCTCGCTTCTCTCTCCTTTTCATTTGAACAAAGTTAAATCTTGCTTCCCAAGAATGTTTGTACTGAATACCTATCATATTATGAATGGCGAGAGCCAAGACTTATGATAGATAACCGATTGCCTGATAAATGACTGAACACATTCAAAGATAAATCAAATGAGTTACTGTATCGCGCTTTTGTTACTCTGTTGTCACTCCCACTCTTTGAATACGGACATAGAAAGTCAACCCTAAACTCTAATTTTAGTATTGCAGTGTAGTCTGCGAAGGATAAGTACAAGAATATTATTTAGCGTCTTGCTTGTGTTGTGTATATGCTCATTCCCAGGATAAGTACAAGAATATTATGAAAATGCTTGTGTTGTGTAAGCACAGTTGATGAAAGTGGGCTTGACGAGACCACTGACTGGAATGAATGAAAAAGTTGGCAGCACTTGTTCTGCAATGGACTACTTGATGGAATGTGAAGCCTAATATATTCCCAGGAAAAGTGTACAAAAGCTCTGACTTGGATCATTAGAATATATACATGCCTTCATCTTGAGTGTTATTTTTTTTTTTTTCCTTTTGAGTGGGCATTACCAACTTAATCTGCTCTATAACAAGAAGCCTTCTCGTTTTGCTTGGGTAGATATGGAAGGAAAATGGTAACAGTTGAATATTGAAGCGTTCCTAGGCTCTTTGAAGTTATAGAATCCATTGATGGTCAGCATCTAATGACCGAGAGCCGGTGCCTTTAGTCTACATATCATTCTTGGAACTACTATGGACTAAGCGCAGTAGGCAGTATAAAAAAACATAAATCTTCTTTCTTTCTTTTTTTAAGGATTAACTAATTTTCATTTTGAGTCCTACACATTGTACTCTGCCAAGATTGCTCCAGTTAGAAACCTAATAAAGTAGTAGAAATTCATTAATCACGTGTCACATTACAAAGATGAAAAGATACATCTTTAACCAATTGAAAAAAGTGATTCCACTCGTGACCTTTTGCGTCAAAGGGTAACTTTGTTGTGCACGACCAAAAAAAAAAATGATCTAAGAAAATTGCTAGGAAACAATCTTGCGTAAAGAAAATCAAGAAAAATAGAAAATTCCTCGAATATCTTTCTCTCACCATTCTCGTGGCAAAAGTGCTTCTGTAAAGGGAAGCAATAAATCTGTATCTGTCTCTTTCACTCCCAAATGGAAATGGCATATCTCTAATTCTGATACCAATGTGCAACTAATTTCCTTTACGCTATCAACACCCCTGCGTTTATTAAATCATATGCAATTAAATTTTTGACAATACCGAAATTGTATTTCCTAATTGATATTAAATGTTATTTTAGATATGATTTAACTAAAAATTTTCAAAATGGAAAATAAATATTCCAATCAAATAAATACTTAAATTATTTTGAAAGTTTTCCATTTAGTAAGATTGATTTTATTTAATACTTCAGTTTCGTAATGTGTTAAATTGTAAATAATAAACATTAATTGGGAATGATAATCTTAGTATTTTAAAAAAATTAATTGCTTCAGGAGACTTTGAGGCTGATTTTATAAATACATAGAGTGTTCTGGATATTTGCATAACAAAAAGGATATTTAGGCAAAACAGAGGTGTGTTTTGGGTGTTATCCTCTGAACAATGCCATTGCCATTGATATGATCATTTGTTTTTTAGCGCTGAGTTTCATCAGAAAGTTACTAATTTTTTATTTAGGTATCAGAAAGTTATTTAGTACTTTTATTAACTATGGCATTATCTTTGTCTATAGAATTCTACAAGGACAAGGATTCGTTTAACTTTAAGTTCAACTCTGAAGGCTTCTTTATATAACCTAACAGTAACAACCAAACATATAGACTGTAGGGCGTCCTTCTCTATATATATTTCATTCAAACTTAATAAAGCTACATATATCCTTGGTTTTCTTAACGTGTTTTATGTTTCCTTCTACGTTTGTCTCTGTCACTTTCTTTCTTAGACACAACTAAGGACATCCTTTTGGTTTCCACCATGACTATGCGCTCAAAACCCAAAATCTTGGCTGTAATTTTTGATTTGGATGGAACCCTTCTAGACACAGGTACATATATGATACATACATACATACATATATACACACACATATATGTATATAGATTATGTAACTAGTGTAGTTTTCTTCTGTATCACATTTACTTTCGTTCATGCGAAAAAGCTAGGTTTTCCTCTCTCTCTCTCCGTCTCTCAAAGTTAATTGTGTGATTGGGCAGAGAGAGCAACAAGGGGTGTTTTGAAAGAGTTTTTGGCCAAGTATGGGAAGGTTTTGGACAAGGAGAAAGAAAAGAATAAGACGTTGGGGAAGACGCTGAAAGAGTCCTCAGCCGACATTGTTAAGGACTATGATCTCCCATTAACACCTGATCAGTACATCAAAGAGATAATCCCCATGTACCAAGAAAAGTACGTAATTAACTCTCTCTAAAATTCATATCTTTACATATTGGTAATTAATTATTTTTTTCATGCATGCTTGAGTAAGGGATTCCATCATGTATACTAAAACTATGTGAATGATCATAGGTGGATGTATGCTAAACCACTTCCTGGTGCTAATCGTCTGATGAAGCATCTCCATGATCACGGAGTTCCGTTTGCTCTCGCTTCAAACTCCTCACGAGAGTGCATAGACTTAAAAATCTCCTACCAAGAAGGTTCGTGAGAATCAAACCGAGTTTCATCTTAAATGAGATGGTCCAATATCTTATAAGTCTATGATTACTTTTATATTTAGATAATGTAAGACTAGCTCGAATAGTCGAATTTATTTTTACCCTTTACAAAATTTGTCCTTTCTTCACATTATTGACTACATTACCTCCAACAAAAATATACTATAAAAATACGGTTTATGTTTTGATATCCGTCCTTTCTGCTAATAGGGGAAGAAGGTATTAATTTTTTCTTTTTTTCATTCATTCATTTGTTCTGTTTTTTGTTCTTTTTTGTTTTCATAGTCCTCACATTTATTGGATTTTGAAGAATTTGTGCTGGTTTCTTGCAGCGAATTTGTAACTGTTGCGTTAAGTCCTTAACTCACGATATATATAATACAAACTTCTCTGCTTATTTCTCGTCTTGTCGCTCAATCTAATTACTTTTTTTCTTCTCTTGTTTTCCTTTATGATTTTGTGCAGGTTGGAAGGAACGCTTTTCAGTAATTCTTGGCAGTGACCAGGTTAAAGAAGGGAAGCCCTCAAGCGATCTGTAAGGGCCTTCTATAACATTAATAATGATTATTCCTATTTTGAGAATGTGTGGATGCCATGAATATGGCATGTAAATGGAACTTTTCCAAATTCCCAATTCCTTAACCTGTTCAGTAGGATTGAATTTAAAGGCCTAATCAAACCAGTATCCGAAAAACTTGACAGAAAATTTTCCTTTCAGTTGAAAAGTAGTTAAAACTGAATTCTTCCTTTGACGCATTTGGAAACATTAACGATGATGCCATTTCTGTTTTTACCAATGAACTTAATTTCTTGGAAAACAGAAAATTTTGATACACTTTCTTTAATTTTCCCTTTCTTATACATATTCAAGCACCAATAGAAAAGGTAGATAGAACGATGTTCAATAATTGTTGTTAAAAGTACTTTGACAATGGTTTAAGAACTGTCATTCGATGTCTCAAAAATAAATTAAAACAATTTGTTTTAACCCAATATAAAAATTTTTAAAACATGACTAAATGTTCGTCCTGCCTTTTTTTTGTGGACATTAGACCGTCTCCTTTTTTTAGCATATTAGAGGATGTTTTCCCGAAAAAAACATCGTAAAATCAGCGTCTTCTAATCTCAATTTTGTATCAGTGACAGTTCCTAATTTTTCACAGATTTGAAGAGGCAGCGAAGAGAATGGGTGTGGACGCGGCTCACTGCCTGGTGGTTGAAGACTCATTGTAAGATTAACTTTCCTGATTACGTAGATCACAAGTAATTGCATACCACTAGGTTTGGGATGTTTTATCTTCACTGATAGGAATAAGGGCGGCATAAATAAAAACAGCTGCTTTGGATAGTTCCATAACTAAAAATAAACATAATTCATAGGGCAAGAATAGAATTTTCCCAACAAATTAAAAAAAAAAAAAGATGAAATCATCAAAGCTTGATTAAGAATATTTCAAAGGTTGTCAAAATAGTCCTTAATTATTTTGTTTATGCCTATGATATATATGGACACTTAGATTACATGCCACTGGTCTATTGTGGCAGCACCAAGTGTACAAGACTAAGTAACTAAGAAATATTGTTTGACATATATAATACCATAAGCCAATCTATATCATGTACATTTTTTTTTTTTTCCAAAAGGATTGGTGTTAAAGCTGCAAATGCTGCAAAAATGGAAGTAGTGGCGGTTCCGCCCCGCAGTGAAGCTGGCTGTTCTTCCCTAGCGAATACTGTGCTTCATTCTCTTCTGGAATTTCAGCCTGAGCTTTGGGGTCTTCCTCCATTTGAAGACTGTAATATCTCTTACTAGTCATATTTTATGCATTTCTATTTTGTTTTTCTGCAGGCTTTTATATATATGTAATTTCCTGATCAAAATGGTCACTGCAGGGATAGATAATGCATTGCCAATTGAACCAATATATCTGAGTGGTCTATATCTCAATGGGTTTCTTCATGAAGTTACAGGTTTCTTACGTTCTTTTTTTTTTTCAATCCTAAGTTTATACCATAGTTTGTGTATCACATTCTATCAATTTAGGTTCCACTTTATTTTAGAAATTTAATATTTTATATATTGTTAAATCTCCTAATATCAAGAGAGTTTCTCAATTTAGAAATCAATACAAATAAATATAAACTCCTAATAAAGGTAACTACACAAAATATTCTCTTATTAAATAATATACATAGATAGAGATACTTGAAGTCCAAACCCAGACTATTCAGGCATGTGTAGCTTTTATATATATATATATATATATATATCCCTGTATCATCGTTTGTATGTATATATAACACTCAGTTTGATTTAGTATAACATTCTATAGACATAGTCCAACACGTGTATTATTGATTGTTACACAGACATAGGGAAAAAATTACACGTAAAGAATAAATAATGTTACACATACATACGAATAAAGTTACATTTATCAGACTGTACAACCGTCGAACTAATTGAGACTTTACCTATATATATTGTATTTATATAATATATATGAGTTTATATACATTATTAAGTATATTCTACATAAGCATGAACAAGAAATGCTTATGATAATTAAGCCACAAATGATGTGGTTTTTTTTTTCTTTTTCTTTTTTCCGTGTTTCTGGCTTTCGGTTTTGTTGACATGCTTTTCATGTTAATAACAAATAATTTAACGTGGAAATCCAGAGGATGGAGAATCTGCGCTTCCTGACCAAGTTTTCGGAGTTTTCTTTGGTTGTGCTGAAGTTGAAATGACCAATAGGACCTTCAAGGTCGTGGTTTGTATTGGAAGGGATCAATGTTCCTGTAATGATCATCAGAAATTAATTGTATGTCCGGAACCCTCAATAATTCGATTATCTAATTTTATTCACCTTTGTTTTTCTCCTCATATTAATTATACATGGAGCTTATGAAAATTGTTATAATAATGATTCTGATTTTATTTTCTTTACAATGTATTAAATCTAATTATTTCTGTATTTGCTTGCTTAGTCGACTAAAAATATTCTGATGGACAATTTTGTTCTGTTTTTTTTTTTTTTTATATAGAAAATTTACATAGTTGATGGAGCAAATGTGCGCATGTCCAATCAGCAGATGAAGCTTGAGCTTCTTGGCTACACAAAGAGTATGGTTAGCAAGGTAATGACAAATTTGAATTTGTAATAGAAAGAATTATAATGGATATTTAGACTCTTTAGAGGACATGATCAATATTCAATGGCAGATGTAGATTTTTTCTAGTAAGGACACAATAAGAAAAAATATAAAACATAATCTTTTTAATGAAATGGGACATAATTGTAACTGTTTATTATTAAATGGGCATACAATTATATATATATATATACAACTGAAATTTTACATACAGGAAAAAAAAATTAAATTCCTGCACAGCATGTGTGCCCCCTCTGAAATACATACAACAGGGTCCCTAAACATGATAGTATTATTTATTTGCTTGTCTCATACTCGGAGCAGTTTTGCTAAATTGATTTTGTCCATTATTTAATTAAGTTAGAAAAGAAAAATGTAAATGCTTTTTGTTATTCTGCAGTATCATAATCATTCTATTGCCACAACCAAAATTTGGGCATTTATCAAAAGGAAAAAAAAGGCATACTATTAAATTTTCATCCAAATATCTCTTATGAGTTTTCGGGAATTAATGTTGAAAAACCGCTCGCATAAAAAAACGTATGCATTATTTTTGCAGGAAACAACACGCTTTGACGCAGTAAGTACTAGAACTCTAGAAGAGTACAAGTCTATCGCAAGGAGGACCATGGATCTTCCAATGTTTAGGCAGGATTATATTCTAGAAGCTTCTTATGTGGAGGACATGGTTGTCTCTAACATAGACTAATCTTATTGTAAATCTCCTCATTAATTTACTCTAATACGACACAGTATAATGATTTATGTAATCGATCAGTTTCCTTATTTACATACTCCAATCACAAATTATAACGTGAGACTCTCCTCATCATTTCGATCGTTTTGTGTATTGCTGTACTTGGGGGGCCCTTTCCTTTTTCCATTCAAAAGGGTTAGAGTTTTTAATTTGTTGACGAATTGTTATGAAATATACTATTAATCAAGGAATTTTCCTCAACAAATATCATAAACTATAGCGAAACTGTTACATTTTTCGATAGTACATCATTATAACACATTTTAGAGTTCGATTGAGAAAATTATAGAGGCTTGATTTACCTTTGTTCTTTAATTAACTACAAACAATCACATGTATGTATTGTGATTGTTAGATCACAATTGTCCACAATTAAAGTTATAGACTGGTTTCTTTCTCGCATTCAGATCTAGAGGATAAATCTTCCTACGATCCTATCCAGTTTTTTTTAGTAAGTTATTCACAAAATATAACTATTATAATAAATAAGAGAAAATTTTATTTTGGTGCCCCGTATCATAACGACCCTGTATTTTTGTAATTTTATAAAGGTACCTTGACATTTTAGAAAATATTTTTATAGTACCCTGAGATAATTTTTTAGGATGTGAAATGTCAAACATACTCTTATCATTAAGTAATTAGAGTCCAAGTTTTTTTTAAAATGCTTTAAATAAATTAAAAAGTGAGATTTTTTAATTTTTTTAATTTTATGGTTTTTTGAAATATTTTTAATATGTTCTTTGTAAAAAATTAAATAAATTAAGTAAAGGGTATAAATAACATTTCATGTCTCAAAAAATTAATCAGGGTATCAAAATATTATTTTTTAAAATGACGTGGTACTTGCATGAAATTATAAAAAACACAGGGTACTAATATTAGATTTTGATATAACACAATGTACCAAAATAAAATTTTACTAATAAATAATAATCAAATGACAGAACCTTGAATGAGCATATGACTGTCGCTTTTTAGGCAAAAGGACGACGTTCCAGAAATGGATTGTGGGAGTTGCAGACTACAACATTCTAAAAGAACGATGAGACCTTTATATAGTTAAAACGATAAATATTTAGGGCCCGTTTAGTTCACATGTTTAAAACTATAATTTTGATTCTATTACAGTATTTTTTTTCTGACAAAGAATTTGAATTAAAAAAAAAATTCACCAATGAGTTTTCTCACAATAACTTATTCTATTCTTAAATTGATACATTTTTCTCGTCAAGTTGCATAGCAAGGTGTCATTTATATTTTTATGTGCTCAAAAAATTAAAATTTTAGAAAAAATAACTAATTGAACTTCACGTGCATAATCCATGTGTTAAGTTTTAATTACCGAATTACCCTTTAGAGTGTATGAATTTAGATTTTATTCCTTACTCTTAATTAATATCTTTTTAGTCCAATAACTATATTAGTCAAAAGAGTATTATTCAAGAGTAAAGGGTAACACTCTAAACTCATGCAGTCTAAGGGTAAGTTCAGCAATTTTCTTAATATTTTTAGTTCTGTTACGGACTCAACAGCAAGTGCCAGTAGATCTAATAACGTCACAACTTGGGGTAACTGGCCATGATAATGCTACAATTTTAATTTTATTTATTTTTATTTTTCAATTTCTAATTGTTCCCCAATTTTTCTTTAAGCATGTTTTGGTCTTTTTGGTGAACATGCATTGTTTATAAAAAAAGAAAATGTAAGTATATATGATAGACTTTCAAATTTGAAGAGATAAATTTGTTAAAGGGTACATATGTATATTACTTTAAGAGAAATGGTAGTATATAACAAATTTTCTAAACTTAAAGTACTAAGTAACATAATTACATTAGCTATGTAATAAATACAAATTCTTTAAAACTCGAATTTGATTTTCCTATTTTACCCTTATTTTTAATAAACGGTAAAAATTATTGCAAAACCAAAAATTTCTAAATCCTCAAAATTTCTCTCACATAACACAATTTCTCTCCCCTATCTTTTTCTCGGTTCTCTCTCTCCCTCTCTTTCTCGGCTCTCTCTCTTCTTTCCCTCTCTTTCTCAATCTCTCTCTCTCTCTCCTTGCACACACACTTTCTCACGTCTCTCTTTTTTTTTTTCTTGATTCCCTCTCTCGACTCGCTTAATTGTGAGCCATGTCTCGTCCGTTGGTGTTGAAGATGTTCAATATGTCAAATTTTTTCTCACTGGAGATAGGCGGCTAGAGCACCAACAGTTGAGGGAGCCAAGGAGATGAGGTCGAACAGTTGAGACAACATTATTTTCAAATTTTTGAAAGTATGATGTTTAAATCTTCTATTATTTTTCATCCCTAAAAAATTTGTTGTCAATTTTTATTCCCAATTTAAAATCCGCTATTTTGCTAATTTCTGTGAATTTTCATAATTCAACTTTATTTGGTAAATAGAGAATTTACATTATAAATGATCTATTTACCAATAAAACAGATTCTATTATAGTCGGAGAATTTACGTGGTAAATGCTTTATTTTCGAGCAAAACAAAGTCTATTGTAAAAAATAATAATAATAAACTTATTGTTTACAACATCCAAGCATAGGTTTTACTATTAAATATATTATTTACTATGTAAATGCTCCATTTACCAAATTGAACATAATCTGTATGTTGGTAAATAAAGTATGTACCATGAAAATTTTATATTTACTAACACCACATATTATATTACAAAGTCAGAAAATAAAGCAGCAAACATGTTTACAACATCAAAACACTGTTTAACTAGTGTTTAACTAGTAAATCCATCATTTACTACTATGTAATATTACGGATATTAATTTGCTTTTATGTTTATTTACTTTTCTATCCTTGTATTGGTATTATATATACCACACTTTTATGTAATCAATAACATAGCAGTTTTCCTATCATGGTACCACGAGCCTAAGCTTCTGAAAACCCTAGAAATTTTCTCCCACCACCAACTGCCGCGAGTCGGCCCACACTGCCAACTGCTCATCGCCGCTCCTCCTCACCGGTGCATCCCCAGCCGCCACTTCTCCCCACCATGGCCGACCCCACCACACTCCCTCACTCCCAAAATTCCACCCTCCCCTCTCCCTCTGCCATCTCTTCTCGCCCAATTCTTTCCACCACCACAGATGCCACCACCAATTTAATTGCTATCAATGTTGCGGCACAAGTTCCCCTCAAATTAACTGCTACAAATTACTGTGCATGGCGTGCACAATTTGATTCCCTCTTGATCGGGTATGACCTATATGGTTATGTTGATGGCTCTCTTCCGTGTCCACCCGGTAAGATCAAAGCACCTGACTCTGATACTGAGGTTCCCAATCCGGCTTATCTCTTCTGGATTCGCCAGGATAAATTACTGCTCAACGCAATTATAGGGTCTTTGACTGCCAGTCTTGTTCCTTTTATTGCTTCCAAGAAAACGTCCTTTGAGGCGTGGAAAACACTTGAGAAGACATATGTTTCCCTGTCATGTGGTCACATCATGGAATTACGCCGCAAACTTGCCACTCCGGTAAAGGGTTCTCGCACAATTACCGAATATATGCAAGACATTCAGTCGTGTATTGATTCTCTTGCTTTCATGAATAAACTAGTTGATTTTGATGAATTATCCATTCGGATTCTGAATGGACTAGATGACTCCTACAAGCACCTCTCTAGTGCCATTCAAGCGCGGAAAACACCAATTGATTTTGATGAACTATTTGAAAAACTACTCCATGAGGAAGCCCAACTAAAACTCACAACTGCTCCAACCCCGCCGCAAACGGCAATTGCTTTTGCCGCACAGTCCCGCGCGGACGTCCCCACTCCGCGGCAGAACAACTCGGGCGGCCGACCTCACCACAATCACCGCACCAACCGGCCTCAACAACAGTCCCAATTGTATCCTCCTTCTGCCGTGCCAACATGGAGTCCCTGTCTGCCTTCTCCGGCGCCCACCTCTAGTCGCGGCTATCAAGGAAAGTGCCAAGTCTGTGGCGCCATCGGTCATTCTGCTCGTCAGTGCCGCCTTATGCCATTGCATACATGGGATACCATCCCGGCACCACCGCGTGTCAATAATGCTACCCACTATCATGCTCCTAGTGCTTCTCACCATGTCACCAACGATCTGGCTAATTTGTCGCTCCACCAGCCCTAGAACGATTTGGAATCTGTAGTCATCGGTGATGGTACTTATCTTTCCATTAAGAATATGGGATCCATGTCTCTTTCCACGTTGCATGGTTCTCTTTCTCTCACAGATGTTTTACATGTTCCATCCATGACTTTGAACTTGATATCGGTTTCGGCTCTTTGTGCTACTAATGCGGTAACTGTACTTTTCTTTGATGATTATTTTTAGGTGCAGGATCGTCACACAAGGGCAACTATGGTCACAGGACAGCGTAAGGATGGTGTCTACTTATGGCCGAAAAATCTCTCTTCTTTGCCGCCAATCCTTCCAAGAGTACATGCTTTCAGTTTACTTCATTCGTCGTCTTCGTTGCTTTCCTTATGGCATAGTCGTTTAGGACATCCTTCTATTAAAGTCTTTAGGACCCAATTGTTATCCCTAGGAGTTTCTTTTTCGCATTCTAAATTACTTAAATTTTCTTGTAATTCGTGTCATATCAATAAAAGTCACAAGCTTCCTTTTTCGTAATCCTCTGTCTCCTCTTCTTCTCCCCTTGAAATAATATACTCTGATGTTTGGACGTCACATGTACATTCTCTTGATGGTTACAAATATTATGTCATTTTTGTTTATCACTATACAAAATATATTTGGTTTTATCCTCTTTTTCGTAAATCTGATGTCCATGCGATCTTTGTTACTTTCAAGAGCTTGGTTGAAAAGTTTTTTCATCGTCCCATCAAAACATTGTATTCTGACAATGGTGGCGAGTACATTGCTCTACGCCAGTTCCTCTCTGCCAATGGTATCACTCATCTTACTACCCCACCCCACACTCCGAAACACAATGGTTACTCTGAGCGTCGACTTCGACACATTCTCGAAACTGGTCTTTCCTTACTTCATCATGCTTTTCTTCCAACCAAGTTCTGGTCATTCTCGTTTGCTAGCGGTTTATCTCATTAATCGTATGCCAAAAGAAAATCTTCAGTCTCGCTCTTCCTTCGAGTGTCTTTTCAACAAATGACCTAATCCCAAACATCTTCGTGTCTTTGGTTGTTTCTGTTTTCCTTGGCTTCGCCCATACATTACTCACAAACTTGATCCTCGGTCGAGTGCATGTGTCTTCTTAGGCTATTCTCTATCACAGAGTGCCTTTATCTGCTATGATCTCTCCACCCATAAGCTTGTCATATCCCGTCATGTTCGCTTTGTTGAACATGGTTTTCCTCTCTCTTGGTCCTCCTCGGCATCTGACAACCACTCGGCTTCGACTTTCACTGCGTCTTCCTGGCTACCGCGACCGTCGTTGCCCTCCTGTGACCTTCCGGCACCTCCGGTCGCACCCACTGTGCCGCCCCGTCCCTTGTGGATCCCACGACGTGCCACTACCCCGGCCTCGACGACCCGAAAATCATAATATGCGGCTCTCCAACGCAACAAAACGTGGGATCTTGTTCCGCCTGATCCGTGTTATAATCTTGTTGGTAACAAGTGGGTGTTTCGAATCAAACGCCGACCCGATGGCACTATTGACCGCGATAAGGCATGCCTAGTTGCCAAAGGATTCCATCAGCGTCCCGGTGTTGATTTTCATGAGACTTTCAGTCATGTTGTTAACCTGGTAACCGTTCGTACTGTCTTGAGTGTTGCTCTACATAACAGGTGGTATGTTCAACAGCTTGATGTTAATAATGCCTTTCTTAATGGGCATCTTACTGAAAAGGTATACATGGCAAAACCATCTGGCATGCGGGATCCTCAGTTTCCCAATTATGTCTGTCGTTTGAAGAAGGCTCTTTATGGCTTGAAGCAAGCTCCGCGTGCATGGTACCAGGAGTTGAACATGTTTCTTCATTCTCTTGGCTTTATCACCTCTCGTGCTGATACATCACTTTTTATTATGTCCAAGGGCTCACTCCTTGTATATTTTCTGGTGTATGTTGATGATCTTTTGATTACTGGTAGTGATTCTCAGACAATTGCTCAGATCATTCAGAAACTTGATTCTAAGTTTTCGACTAAGGATCTTGGGTTACTCTCCTATTTTTGTGGTGTCGAGGTTCTTCCAACCAACGATGGTATGCTTCTGTCTCAGCACAAATATATTGTTGATCTTCTGCAGAAGCATAATATGATTGAGTCTAAGCATGTTTCCACACCGCTTGCTGTTGGTACATCACTACTGCTACATGATGGTTCACCTACTGTTGATGCTACGAAATACCGTCAGGTTGTTGGTGGTCTGCAGCATCTGCGCATGACTCGACCTGACATATCATTTGCTGTTAACAGACTCTCTCAGTTCATGCATCAGCCATCTGAAAATCAATGAGGAGCAGTCAAGCGTCTGCTTCGTTATCTGAATGGCACCAAATCTCTTGGCATTCGACTATAGGCAACATCTCCTTTGGCGCTTCATGGATTTTCATATGCCGATTGGGGTGGAAATCCGGATGATCGCACTTCTACAGGTGCGTATGTCATGTTCTTGGGTGCCAATCCCATATCTTGGCGGTCCACAAAACAGCGCACCGTTGCTCACTCATCCACTGAAGCAGAATATCGTGTTATTGCTTCTGCTGCTGCTGAAATTCAATGGATCAAGACGCTACTTCAGGAACTGCTTGTCCCTGTCACTTCCATACCTACCATCTACTCAGACAACCTTGGCGCTACATATCTCTGTGCTAATCCTGTGTTTCACTCACGGATGAAACATCTAGCCATTGACTACCATTTTGTTCGTGACCTAGTGCAGTCATCACTTCTTCGAGTTGTTCATGTGTCTACTGCCGATCAACTAGCTGATGCCTTGACGAAATCTTTGCCTCGTCCTCGACTACTTGACATTTGTGACAAGATTGGTGTTGCCTCTAGCACACCATCTTGAGGGGGCATATTAGGGATATTAATTTACTTTTATGTTTATTTACTTTTCTATCCTTGTATTGGTATTATATATACCACACTTTTACGTAATCAATAACATAGCAGTTTTCCTATCACATAAATCTTGTATTTACCAAACTGAACATAATCTGTTTGTTGATAAATAAAGCATTTACTATGTAAATTTTGCATTTAATAACATCACATATTCTATTACAAAGTCACAAGATTCTCCAAGAGACTCACATACTCTCCAAGAGACTCACAGACTTTCCAAATCTATACACCAACTCTCCAAATCTCCATCTCTGTCTCCATTGTTATGCAGCTGGCAGAACTCATTGCAAAGTTGCTGAATCTCGTGAAGTCGTCAAAAGTCAAGGCCCTCGCATGAAGTAGACGAATCTGGTCACACGAGAGCATCACCGATTGACTCGCATATCTCCGTTGCACCTCAAATCTTTGCGCGTTCGCCATCGCCAAAGAAAACGACGAATCCGCAATGACTTTATTTCGAAGAGAGAAGGGGAGAAAGAGAGAGAGAGAAATGAGAAGGAGGACATCATCGTTGCCGGATGAAGTCGTTGTTGTAACTATGAATTACAGTCGGCGTTCATTGGAGAAGGAAAGGAGGGGAGGTCGAAGAGAGAGAAATTGACAATAAGTGAGCAAGAAGAGTGAGGAGAATGAATCTGGGTTTGTAAAGGGCATTTTGGTATTTTGATGATCGTAAAAATGCTTTTAAGCTAATATGTTATTTTTTAAACATCTTTTAAATATTTGTTATTAGTTTTAATAAGCTCTCTTAAAACTGCTATTTTCTTCCTTCTCCTTAAAAAAAACAAAAAAAAAACAAAATCGATGGTATGACATGTTGTTTTAGACTTCTTGGAATGATAAGGTTTTCTAAGTCACCCGATTGAATTTTAACAATAAAATTTATGAGTGAAAATATTTTGTGTCGTATATATATAGTTTTTAAGATAACACTTATAGATCATAAAAAGTTAAAATTTAATCAAATGGTTGACAGAATTAGCTATCAATGGAGCAAAACATGCGTGCCTCATTGTAGAATTTTTCAAGTTATTTTTTAATGAATTTTAAAAAAAAAATTATACTTTAAAAAATCAATAATAAAACATATAGTCTTAAAATCTTAACTGTTTCTAATTTTAATTTTTAATTTATATAAATTTTATTAAATTTTAACACTTAATTAATAAAAAAATTAAAATCTAAACAAAATAAACCTCAAAAATTAATTATATGACGTTCAAAAAATCAATAACTAAAATAAAATTAAAGATAAACATTAAAAGGACGTTTGGTTGGAGGATTCAAACCATATGATTTGAACTATTTTCGACTTACGTGAATTTTTTATGAGAGAAAATATTGTAACAAACTATGAATCATGATTCAAAT
Organism: Morus notabilis; assembly: GCF_000414095.1. Lineage (NCBI taxonomy): Eukaryota > Viridiplantae > Streptophyta > Magnoliopsida > Rosales > Moraceae > Morus > Morus notabilis. The sequence goes on along the minus strand of NW_010362086.1, from coordinate 109,131 downwards.
CAAAAAACGAATCATTCTACCAAACACCCTCTGAGTACCATTTATGAAACTAACCCCTTATATTAACATCAATAATGACTGCCGTACGAAAAGCAGCAATAATCCATTTCAATAAATAAATTCTAAAAAAAAAAAAGCAATAATAATGAAAGAAAAATAAATAAATAAATAAAGTAATTGCCAAGCAATGTCAAAATGAGTTTTTATTAGATTCTTTCGCTATTGTGCCTCTTGCGCGTTCAGCGGCTGAGTTCTGACTCTCTCTCTCTCTCTCTCTAAATTTCTGTCTGCGAAGCGCTCCGGGGAAGAGAATCAATGGCGAACAGTAATCTGCCTCGAAGAATCATCAAGGTACTCTTCTGCAACTTCCGATCTTTACTTCCTATCTCTCTTTTATATGCAAAAGCATAAATAAAAAAGGTGTCTTTGTGTCTTTATGCATGTACGGACATGGGTATAGATTTCTCGTCTTGATTCTTTTGGTTTTCTTGTTTTTTTGATTGATGAATAGGAGACGCAGAGACTTCTCAGTGAACCAGGTCCGTCTCTTTCTCTATCTTGTCTTTTTTATTATTTTGTTTTGCGGAGAATCTGGAATTTGCAATTTTGAGATTTTGGATGGGCTCTGATTTGAGTTTTTAATTTGAGTTGAAATGTGATACTTTTTTACTCAGTAAAAAAGTTAGATATTATTATTTGTAGAGCTTTTTATTATAATAAAACTCAAATTTTAAACTCGAATCGGTAAAATGAACGGGCAGTAATTGTTAGCTGTACAGCTGTTATTCTTTTTTATTATTTTGTTTTGCGGAGAATCTGGAATTTGCAATTTTGAGATTTTGGATGGGCTCTGATTTGAGTTTTTAATTTGAGTTAAAATGTGATACTTTTTTACTCAGTAAAAAAATTAGATATTATTATTTTGTAGAGTTTTTTATTATAATAAAACTCAAATTTTAAACTCGAATCAGTAAAATGAACGGGCAGTAATTGTTAGCTGTACGGCTGTTATTTATTGTTGTGGAAATTAGGGAAAATTTCATGAGAGTCCCGGTATGAAATTGGGTCGTTCTTTTACAACAAAACTCAAAAAAAGTTTAAACTCAAGTTACAATTTTCTTCAAGTTCACCTTCTTTTAAGTTTCAACTTTATTCAAGTTACAACTTTAATTCAAGTTAGAACTGAAATTCAACTCAAAAACCAAAACTCAAAAAAAGTTTAAACTCAAGTTATAATTTTATTCAAGTTCACTTTCTTTTAAGTTTCAACTTTACTCTCAACTTTATTCAAGTTACAACTTTAACTCAAGTTATAACTGAAATTCAACTCAAAAATTACACTCAAATTACACTCTAAAAGAACAACTATTTCTTGAAAGTTGTTGTTATGAACCCGTTACTAATGAAAATAAAGGTGTAGGCTCATTTGAGGGAGCCTTAACCTCTATTGGTTGGTTTTCCGAGGAACCCAGACCTCCAAAAACACCAAAATATCAGAAATAATTATTGGGTATCTAAAATAGAGAAGTATTACAAAACGAACCATGTTTCAATTTGACTCACTTACAACTAAAATACATATAAATGAAAATCCTACTCATAATACCACTACCACACAATTGACGCAACCCCTCAATCCCTAAATTGAAAGGAATGGTACAACAAACTATCTATTTTGACAAATTCAAACTCAAATTAAATGATAAAATGTATAAAAATAGATTTTTAACATTCCACCATGCTTTTTAATTGACGTCCATGACGATCAACGTTATGTACACTGGTCTAGCGGGAGCTTTTTTCCACTTTGATGGTTTCACTCAGCTACCAGTATTCCACACTTTGGCTGCTTCACCAACACATCTTGATTCTACCTATAAGCTATTGCTTCAATGACTTTAACTTACCACGTAACCACCCCAATCAGAATGACTCAATTCCAATACTTCTTTAGGAAAGCGAGCCACCTTACCACCCCACCAAACCAGTGCTTTGAGTTGGGGCCTTGTAGTAAATTGATCTTACTAAACGTTATATATGAGAATCGTCTTATTTGCATTTTGCATCATCATACGTTTTCTTTTCTTTTGTAATTTCTAATTTATTACGTTTTCCCAACAGCTCCAGGAATCAGTGCTTCTCCTTCAGAAGACAATATGCGATATTTCAATGTGATGATTCTTGGTCCATCTCAGTCTCCATATGAAGGTGATCACTGATCAGTGAGCTAAATTGCTTTTCCTGCATACTTATTTGTGGTACCTACTGTTTTACTGCAAGTGTTTTCTATAAGAAATATGAATGAGACAAGGATTATGATATTGTTTTCTCTGTTACCCTCATGAAATGAAATAGTAAGAGCCCACATTTCTGTGCAAATGTTTCTGTGTGATTGTTGATAATATTTGTATGATATTTGGTTTGGAATAATACAAGGAAACTTGTGCCTTGTTGCAGAGTTAGATACCGGGCTTGTTTCTTATCCCCTTGACCTGTCATTGGACTCTTTAAGGGATGACAACTTACATTTATTATGTGTGGGTAAAAAAGAAAAAATTATGGCTGTGAAGTTGTGATCTTGTAGCATCTATCTAGATACTTGTACCTTTTAGTCATCAATAATTGGGTGCTCCGTGTTAATCTTGGCATCTTACTTTTCTGTGTTAGCTAACCATTGTAATTAAATAACGTAGTTGTCAGCCATAGCCCATATGATATTGTACGAGGCATCTATTCTTTGTTTCTTAGATTAGTTGTAATTTTTTTCTTGCATTGCATCATGTTGATAATGTGTTCGCATATTCATTTCTGCTTAGGTGGTGTTTTCAAGTTGGAGTTGTTTTTGCCTGAAGAATATCCAATGGCACCTCCAAAGGTAATTCCCTTCTTAGGCTTAAGCGTGATGTTGTATGCACGCACTTACTCTTTCATTTGGAGGCATTCATACTGTTTGTGTTGAGAAAGTGAGTAATTCATTAGGATGTTGCTTCAGCTAGTTGCTACTTTGAGACAACATAGTTTTATCAAAAAACTGCCCAAGGATGGCAGAAAAGTATGCAGGACCTATCTTATAATTATGTCACAATTATCTCTAACCTCTCAAAATTTGTGCCCGTGTTTCCTTCTTCCATCTTTGGTAAATGTGTAAATAAATATACATTTCCTTCTGCCAGGTTTTGTTGTGTACTTTGTGTGCTCAATACATTCACAGTAAATGTTTCCTTAAAGAATAGGGAATACTCATTACAGAATAGTGAAGATATACGTTTGAGCTAAGACCTATTGAATGAGACTGCAGGTTTCAAAATAGTATTCACTACTCATTTGCTAAAATATTGAAAACACGTATCATGAAGAATAACTAATAACAGCAAATAAGCTTGTAGTTCTTGGAAGTATTGAGTATGTTTGTGCCACATAGTTATTTCTGTCATAACCGCACCCTTTAACAAATATTGTCCAGTCTCTTATTCTCACCATGTTTTTTCTTTCTCCTGTTTACAGGTTCGCTTCCTCACCAAAATATATCATCCTAACATTGACAAGGTAAATTGTCTACTCCATTTACCTTATTTTTTTTCCCACTTTATGTGCTTCTATTTTGATGTTTCTGAAGATAAAAGATATGAAAATCTCTTTTTGTAGCTTGGAAGGATTTGCCTTGATATTCTGAAAGATAAGTGGAGTCCAGCCCTTCAAATCCGAACGGTATTGCTAAGGTGACGTCTTGTTCCCTCGTAATAACTGAGAATGGCTACTTCTTAGAAGATAAGATTTATTTCTTGGTCATGATAGTGGGTTTTTAGGTCATGAACAATGAGAGATAATACTGATACTTTATATGATGGTTTACTGGATCAGTATTCAAGCACTTTTGAGTGCTCCAAACCCTGATGACCCACTTTCTGAAAACATTGCTAAGCACTGGAAGACCAATGAAGCTGAAGCTGTTGAGACAGGTAAAGTATCTTGTACCACTATACTTTGTTTTTTGTGATGAGATCTTAGTTATGTAGCCCTATAAAAGCTTCATTGTGATGAGATCTTGTACCCACTATACAGACTTTGTTTTTTGTGATGAGATCTTAGTTATGCAGCCCTAGAAAAGCTTCATTGAGATTAAAGCAGCGTAAAATTTTTCATCACTGGCTAAAATGTTATCTTTGTTTTTGTGTGATCAATGATCATCTATTCCAGAATCCATATGAATCTGAACTAAAATTTCGTTAAAATATATGCTAAGTTGCAAATTGAAAGTTGCAATGACTACACAAGGGACATTCATGTTATGGAGAGTTCTATTCTTTTTTCTTTTTTTTTTTTTTTTTTTTGGGGGTCTGAGACAATTATACTTGATACATTGAAGACGTATTAGCATTTCATTTATCAATTAGTTTTTGTCATCTGTCCTAATTGTTTTTCATACTGGAATCTGTCAAGCAGCAAAAGAATGGACCCGTTTGTATGCAAGTGGTGAATGACGGGAAAAGGTTGTTGCTCAAAATTATTCTCTTCATGGGGAAATATTTGAACGTTTGACGTTGGACTTAGAACGTGTCAAGAGATAAATACTCTCAAGTAGTCGTTTATAATTTATAGGTGGAGAAATAGAATTATTTATCATTTTCCTCAATGTGCAAAGTGTGAGATTTGTATGATTCTGAGATGATGCATAAGTTTGTTCTCCTATTCTTCCCCAGTCTACCCTTTGACTAATATTTGCATTTAAACTTCTCGATCATGCTTTGATGAATATAATGGCTGCGTTTAGTATTGCTTTTTGCTCCTAAAATCAACTTCTGGTTGTAGCAAAAGTTAATTTTAGTGTTTGGTAAATTCTTTGAAAGTGTTTTTTGAAATTTTTTTGAAGAATCTACAATCAAAATCAGAAGTAGTTCAAAGGGAACTTTAGCTTTTAGATTGTGCGAGAGTCAACATATTACAATTAATGAAATTTTTATAATACCCATAATACTCTTAATGAAATTTAAAATTTACAATCTTTACAATTTAAAATTCAAACTCGTAACATAATATAATATTACATTATATAATGTAATAGTAATATTGTAACAAATAATATTATTATTTTATCATATAATATTATAATTATTTTAATAATATAATATTATAATTATAATATAATTATAGGTAAAGTCTTTAATTCGGTATCGGATTGTAGTATAACGTGTATATTTCTTTTAAAAACATGTACATTTTTTCTTTGACACATGTATATTTCTTCTAAAAATGTGTATATGTGTTTAGATAAATTATAGGTGTCTTTTCGTATTATACATGTTTTAAGAGAAAATATACATGTGCCAAAGAGGAAATATACATGTGCCGAAGAGAAAATATACATGTGTCATTCTAATCCGGTACCGGATTAGAGACAATTCCTATAATTATAATATGATATTATAATTATTATTTTATAATAATATTATATTGTATTAATATAATTATATCTATGATATTAATAATAATATAATAATTAATATAATTAAATATTAATATAACTTTATAATTCTAATTTTAATTGATTATAGCGTATTACTCGTTATGATTATATAATATATTAATTATAATATTTTGTTTAATATAATATAATAATGATTATATAATATAATATAATATAATCATCATTTTTAATTATTTAAGTTATTATTTTAATAATATTATTATATTCTATATCATAATTATATAATATATTGTATAATAATAGTTTTTTGTATTATATTAAATGTAATCATAAATATATATTATATTATAATTATATA
>NW_010362086.1:0-103322 GCF_000414095.1 Morus notabilis | reverse complement strand
GTAATTATAGTATAATATAATATAGTCATAATTTTTAATTATTCACGGTAATTCAACCTCATAATTTATCAAACGTTATTACATTGATTTTAGAATCAGCACAACTACTATAATTATAATTTATCAAACACTCAATTTTTTTTTGTAACAGTTGTTTTTTCTTTCAATACACTTAAAAATATTTTTTTCAAAATCTACAACAATACCAAACTAAGCCAATGTCTCTAATCATATCAAATTTTGGTAAATTTCAACCTAACCTATTTAAGCACACGCGGACTAACTATATTCCAATTACAAAACTGGACCAATTCTAATGGCCTAGAATCTAGATACTTTTTTCTGCTTTCTTGCGAGTATCGATACTGACCTTGTTTCTTTCTTTCTTTCTTTCCTTTTTTTTTTTTTTTTTTTTGGAAAGATGCTTTTTTCCCCTAAGAAAAGACACATATTTTTGTTTCAGTTGATATATTTACTTTTGGGTTCATGAAATGGTAATAACGAGGTCAAAACAAAACCATTTTATTGTTGTTTCTTGATTTCAAAATCATGATTGAAAGCTATTTATTGGATCTTTTCCTCATGTGTCCGCTTAACTATGATTACCCTTTTACCTCAATTACCTCTTACCAGAGTGTAAAAAATTTCATTCAACGAAAATGAACGTCATAGATTCAAAGGTCAGAAATTCGTATCATTGATGGACAATATCAAAATCCCAGGTCTACCAGAACCAAAATGACAGAAAAGCCCTCATTCTACTGATAGTCTGATACAGATTTTACCCATTCATCAGCACTAAGCCTCCAAAAAAAAAAAAAAAGAAGAAGAAGCAAGCTAATTTCCGAGTATCGCAATCGAGCAACCAAACAAACAAAAGCAAAAGATTACCCATCCGAACCAAGAATCCAAAAGCCAAAAGAGCTTTCAGGAGAGCCATCACGAGCCGTTCATCACCGCCACGATCGGTTTCATCCTCTTCGCCGCCTTCCTCGGCTGCCCAAGCCCAACTTTCTTGACCGCGCCGCCATTTTGGATCGGGACGAGAGCTTTCCGCCTATTTGTTGGGCCCTTGGAGCGATCGGCATGGCGGCGCTTCGGCGGCTCCGGAGAAGTGTAGATGACAAGGCCGTTGGTCGCTGAGTTCAGGGCTTGTACAAAGGTGACGGTGCACTCTTGCCAGTTGAGCGCTTCGAGATCCTCAACGACGTCGTCGATCGTCGTCGACGCCGTCGGCGAGATTCTCTCCCTGAGAGTCGAGCGACATGGATTTACAAGGGCGAGCTTGTCCACTGCCTCAGCTAGCACTTTCTGTGGAAGTCCAAAACCAAAAGTATTAGTCGTGGAATGTTGGCAGTACTCACCACCATTATTTTGTCGGGAAACAAACGGAAACCTAGAGAAAAAAAAGACCTTGGGAGACTTGTGGATTTTCTTGTAACCGTGCATGCTGATGATCTGCAACAATTAATCACTTGATTTCAATTCAATTTGATGTTTGGATTCGTCGTCGACGCCGTCGGCGAGATTCTCTCCCTGAGAGTCGAGCGACATGGATTTACAAGGGCGAGCTTGTCCACTGCCTCAGCTAGCACTTTCTGTGGAAGTCCAAAACCAAAAGTATTAGTCGTGGAATGTTGGCAGTACTCACCACCATTATTTTGTCGGGAAACAAACGGAAACCTAGAGAAAAAAAAAGACCTTGGGAGACTTGTGGATTTTCTTGTAACCGTGCATGCTGATGATCTGCAACAATTAATCATTTGATTTCAATTCAATTTGATGTTTGGATGAAGTTGAAAACATGAACAAATCGAAAAATGGCGATATGATTAAGGGATCAAATTAGAGATACCTGATTGAGAAAGTTGACGCAGAGATCCGAGTAATTGCGAGAATGAAGGAAACGGAGGTAGTCTTCCAGAGATATCTTGGCTTTGCTGTCCCTCGACTTGCACGTCTTCCTTCCCAACTCCTTTTTCTCAGCTTTCTCCCTCGCCATTAATTCTTTATCTTCTGCTTCCACTACTGGTTTCTGTTCTTTTTTGCTTCTTCTTTTGCCTTCTAATGGTTTTTCATTTATAGATGCATACATGTATATATGTGTGTATATATATGTACACATGTATGTATGCGTTTATGATGTATGCAAGAATTAGTTATTTCGTTCCGCGCGCAGTCATGTGGAATTAGTGTAACTGCAGTTTGTTAGCTTCTTAACTGTCACAGTTTGGGCGTTAACGCCACTCAATTTTATTACTAATATTCACCGCCACATTGCTGAGTTATGACAACTTGCCTCTTTTCTTTCTTTTTTTTTTTTGGGCCTTTTTTGGTTTCTAATTACTAATATTCATATATGTGTGTATATATATGTACACATGTATGTATGCGTTTATGATGTATTCAAGAATTAGTTATTTCGTTCCGCGCGCAGTCATGTGGAATTAGTGTAACTGCAGTTTGTTATCTTCTTAACTGTCACAGTTTGGGCGTTAACGCCACTCAATTTTATTACTAATATTCACCGCCACATTGGTGAGTTATGACAACTTGCCTCTTTTCTTTTTTTTTTTTTTTGGGCCTTTTTTGGTTTCTAATTACTAATATTCACCACCACATTGCTGAGTTATGACAACTTGCCTCATTTTTTTTTTTTTTTTGCCTTTTTTGGTTTCTAATTATTGTTCAACACATAAGTTACTTGTTACATGCAATATGGACTATAAACTCTTTAGCTTTAAAGTTCTGATCGGGACAAAAAAGCCATCTATTCACCGCCACATTGGTGAGTTATGACAACTTGCCTCTTTTCTTTCTTTTTTTTTTTGGGCCTTTTTTGGTTTCTAATTACTAATATTCACCACCACATTGCTGAGTTATGACAACTCCCTTTTTTTTTTTTTTTTTTTTTTTTTTTTCCTTTTTTGGTTTCTAATTATTGTTCAACACATAAGTTACTTGTTACATGCAATATGGACTATAAACTCTTTAGCTTTAAGTTCTGATCGGGACAAAAAAGCCATATCCGCATTTAATAAATATTAGCAAGTTAAAAGTATCTCGGAATATAATGTGAATTGTATGCGGTGTAATTAAGTTGATATTTGAGCTAATATCGGTTTATAATCTCCGTTTACATGTAAGCCCTTTTAGTTTCTCTATAACCATATAGGGTCTAAAATTTAACGTGAAAAAAAAAAAAGAACAAGTAGCTAATTAACAAGAGTTGAAACAGTTATAAAAACAAAATGTAAAACGAATAATATTGCCTAATTGCATTAATAATATTTATGTGTGTGTCCATATGCTTGTTTAGCTGGGGAAGAGACATCATACCAAAGAAATACCATTATATCATGAAATCACAAATCTACCACCGATGGGATCAATTCCAGTTTTAGTATAACAAAAAAGCCCCTACTCTTTACAGATATTGCAGATCTACCCCTCGGCATGGAGGTTCACGAGCTCCCGCCAAAACAGAGAAAATTGAAAATCGCAGAAAACTCTCGAGTCTTCCGATCGAGTTTCTTCCGATCGAGAAAACAAGTAAAACAGCCAAACGAAGAAGATCTGAAGCATTACCAATGGATACAGCATGATCCGAACGCACAGCCTTCTCAATCGCGTTTCTTTCTCTTTGCCGCCCACTTCGACGGTGGACCTTTCAATTTATCGCCATTGGAATTTTCCTTAGTCGCCAGGTGGATCGTTGAGTTCAGGCTTTGGACGGAGGTGACGGAGCACTCTTGCCAGTTGAGAGCGTTCAGATCAGAGACGACGGCCTCGACTGTCGCCGATACCGACGGCGAGATTTCGTCTCTGAGAGTGGAACGGCTTGGATTTGCAAAGGAGATGCTGCTCACGGCCTCTGTTATGACCTTCTGTTTAAATTTCAAAACCAAAATTCAAAAAATCAGAGTGAAGCACTGAAGCCTAAGCTCAGAATCTATTTGGTTCCACAGAAAACAAAAGTTACTAGTTGTTTTCCTCCATTTTCTCAGCAAACGAACGGAACCTAAATACGTTAATTAATGACTCAAAAAAAAAAGAAAAAAAAAAAGAAGAGAAAACCTTAGGAGCCTTGTGGATTTTCTTGTAACCGTGCATGCTGATGATCTGCAAAAAGAAATTTGAAACAGATCAAACAAGGAAAAATAGGAAATCTCAATTGAAACTTGCTGAAAGTGAAAAATAGAAAACGATGATCAGAAGAAGGATTCAGAACCTGATTGAGATAGTTGATAGAGAGATCGGAGAAATTGCGAGAATCAATCAAGTTGCGATAGGCTTCCAGAGAAATCTTAGCATTGCGAGCTTTCCACTTGGAGATTCTTTTGCAGTGCTCCTCTCTCTGGAAAATTTGCATCGCCATTCTTTCTTTCTCTGTTTTCGCTATTCTCTGCGGTTTTGAATTTTGTAGACTTCGCTCTTATATATAATCCGCGCGCCAACTGATCAGTGAAACATTTTAATGTTATAAATTTTTTATTATTATTATTTGCGCTGAAAGGATTAGTTATTCGTTAGGCTAGACCTAATCACGTGTGTTTGACATCTTTTAACTGTTCCTCTTCTAGTTCTACACCATATTTGCTAATTCTTTTCTTCCCTTTTTTCAGTATTTGACATTTCTGTCCTCTTAAGTTCCTCCTTTAATGGTATGTAGTAGTCTTTGAACTTCTAATTTTCATAGATTATTCCCCAAAATTTTTAAGAGTATTATAGAGTGCTTCTAAATCAATTTATTCGGTTGAAAATTTGGACATAAACACGGGTAAAGACCAAAATTTGAGAATTTTTACGGTGAATCAAGCTATCAAGCTATTTTACTTTACTGATCAGGACAGTTATTTTTAATTATTAAATTAATTTTTTAATGATTAAATTTATGCATGTCTATTTAGACTACACAAAACTACTTCTCTGTAGATAAAACCATTGAAAAATTAATTTAAGAGTAAAATGACTTGTTCCACCATAAAGACTCTCCAAAATTTTAAATAAAGTAGTGCACATCTTGTCAAGTGCACCAAGACATTTATGTCTCAATTTCAACAACCATTGTTGATTTGTGACACTCCGTGGTACATAATAAGATAATTTAATAAAATTAAGAGTTTAAGAAACTCAATTAACTAAGAATTTATGGGGGCAAAAACATCAAAAACCCCTTTTTCTTCTTCTTTTTTTCATAAAATATATTCTTCCTCATCTCTCTAGAGCCCTATACATATTGGTTGTATCGTCAACGCCAACTGAACTATGAACATTTGGCTCTAGTACTTCTCAACCTCTAATTTTGTTTTATCCTTTAATAATGCTTAAGAAAACTTTACCCCATATGCTATACTCAATAACATGAATGTGCTTTTTTTGATATATAGAAAATATAACGACATTGCTTACCTCACGTTGAATTAACCTCGTCTGTCTTCTCTCTAAGGATATTGAACTAAAGCTTAGGGAAATATTTGTTGCTAAAAATTCTCAAATGAACACAAATTGAAAAGGATATTAGGATGATATTATTGCTAACGTTGGCTTATAATCTGATAAAAATCCTCTTTACCAGGAGTCCTTTTTAGTGTTTATTTAACTATACGAGGTTCAATTTGAAGAAATAAGAATGTAAGATGATTACTCTTTCAGCAAAACAAAAAAAAACAAAAACAAAACAAAACAAAAAACAAAAAACCTCAACTGCTGTTTGTTTGGTAATGATGGTACTACTCGAATAAAATTTACTTTGTTACGAGATATATGGATCAACTATTAATTTCAAAATTAAGCTAAATGAACCAAAGGTTTTAGAAAGCCGGCTAATCCATATTCATATTAGTTCGATCCTAACAATTACTTAATTTCTTTTCCAGATCCTACACTTACTTTGGTTTAGTAACTTCCAAATAATTGGCAAACCATATTGTTAGTAATCCATAAAAACAAACGATCATTGACAAAGAATCACATTGACGACTACTACAAAGCAAATCGCATTGGTTTCCACCATGCAATTTGTTCAACTTATTTGTACTCTTATATCTACAAGAGCCTATAAATTCATGCCTCTCAATTTCCTTCAATCAACAAATTTACAAAGCATCCTTTATTTTACAAAAGAAATTAGTTGCAACAAGAAACTCAAATATAAACCATATAGCATATTTCATAGATGGCAACAGAGAAGGAAGGAGGCATTGTGAAGAAAGGCCACGAAGAAGGCCTAAAATTCGCGGTATCTCTTCTCGAACAATTCGAACTCCCGGCAGGACTTCTTCCACTGGCGAATGTGATCGAAGTGGGATTTGTCGAGAGCACGGGCTACATGTGGATTATGCAGGAGAAGAAGATTGAACATAAGTTCAAGATCATCACCAAACTGGTTAGCTATGACAGCGAGATAGATGGCTACATCGAGAAGAAGAAGATCAAGAAACTCAAGGGAGTGAAGGCTAGGGAGCTCTTGCTGTGGCCTCCGGTGAACCAGATCACTGCGGATGATCCGCCAACCGGGAAGATTCACTTCAAGAGCCTCGCCGGTATCACCAAGACTTTCCCTGTTGAGGCTTTTGCTCTTGGCCAGTGACCGATTGATATATGTTGTGATTAGACGCTGGTTAATTAATTTATTTTGTGTTGGGGTGTTTGGTTGGTTCCTTTTCATAATTTGGAAGATTGTCATTGTAACAATAAAGACTCGGGGATCTTTAGCTTAATTTTATGAATTGGAATTAAGTTAATCTTAAATATTTAATGCAATAGCTTGTGTTGTCCCCAAAGTTCGTCTTTAACTATGTTTAATCCCACGCTATTAAATGATGGTCTAGAACTTGCAATATATTTGAGTGTAGTATATTTTGACTACAATATACATCAATGTCATTTACATCAAGTATGTATAGCTTCTTTATTTATTTTCTTCTATTATAATATCCAAATTAATGATATTAACCAATATAAAGTGTTCCCGAGTACTTTTTTTTGTGGAAACAAAAATTCCTCGAGTACTTGAATACAACAATCTATACATTGAAGATATCTACTTGTGCCCATTTTGATAATCAAGAAGAAAAATATTGTGTGGCTATCCATATTCATCAGTCACCAGATCATCACCATGCCCTTGCGCTATATATGCTTTGGTATCTTGTCCTGACTCCCAAGTCCATACCTAAGAGATATGTACCTCCTCTTGTCGGTACCACACCCTTGGTACTAGTTTTTTCTTTTATGCTTTACAGAAAATCCTCTCTTTACAGACAATCCTCTTGTCCTTTTTTGTTTTCTTGCAACTTAATAGCACAAAACTCTTCCTAAATTTATCAAGTAACAACTTCGATTCTTCTATTTTTGAGGTATCAAATTTTTAAGAATTTAACATGTGCTCATCGGGTGACCCACACATGATTAAAATCGTTAATAATCTTCAACACTAACGTGACCCCAACATAATTAAAACCATTTAAAAATTGATATCTTGTTTTTTTAAAATAAAAAAAAATAGTAAAACTGCAACTTATGATAAGCTTAAAGGGGGAGTTTTGTTTTTGGATGGCAAAAGTAAAATATGAAAATTTTTATTAATCAAGTACTAAATTTGAAATTAATCCTTATCCTTATCATTTGTTCTTGTTGTCTTTCTTGTTATGATATATGGCTGAGCATTTCTAGTATGTTTATTCAAATTTTTTACTTCTTTTAGAAAATTTGTGGTTATATTCTTATCAACTAATAAAGAAACATTCTTAAAAGTAGGAACGTAAATATGTAGGAAAAAGTTAGATCATTGCCTTCAAAAGTCAATGTACTGAAACGAATATGGTAGAGAGTTGGTGGCAAAGCCAGGTGGGGAGTATAAAATCTAAACAAAATGGTGTCGGCTGCAGTCGTACAGTAAAATTTTGGGTCAGTGGGAACGTAAATGGTTAAAATTAATGAATTTCAATGCCATTTTATTCCCAAAAAAAAGGAAGAAAAATAAAAAATAAAGATATTCTGCAGAAGATCTGTGCAAAACCTGGCCCATAAAGGTTCCATGAAGCAATATTAAGAATGAAAATTAAAAAATGATCAAATGTAAGGGCAGAATCAATTTTAACCCAACATTAAAAAAGGAAAAGAAAGAAAAGAAAAGAAAACAGAATCAATTTCAATCCTGAAAAACGCTCCAACCAATCAAAAATAAGATTCACTTTAAGGAGAAAGGTAGAGATTTACAAGCTACTAATAAATTGCGTTAAGAAAAGGTGTTTGACCTGAAAAGACATCCCAAATTCACCTAAAACCACCCTTTAAAGGCTTAGCACTTGAGACTCAGTCAACATTCTACGGCTAAATGCATGCAAATTTATTAACATTTGTATGCATCAACGCCATCCACCACCGCCACACTATCTCATGTTTTCGTTTTTTTATGATCATTTATGCATGTAAAAATACATGATAATTTCACAGTAAGATATATGAGAAAATACTCTAATAAAATACAAATAAAAACCGTTATATCTTATTAAAATCAAATCGTATTAAAAAATGTGACGATCTCATCTAACAGTTTCAACTGTGCTCTACTGATAATATATATATATATAAATATATATATTCATGTGCTATAGTAAAAAATCTTTTATGTTCCAAAATTCCCAAGTCCATCTTCCCTCCCTAAAAAAATAAAATAAAATAAAAATAATCTAGATGGACATTATAATTAAATTAAAAACTTTTTTAGCTCCTTTTTTCACTCTATCACAAAGAGGACCCTGGACGCATATATGAGGTCCAGAGACGAAACATAAAATTGAAAAAAGAAAATTGAAAAAAAAAATTGAAAAGGGACAGGTAGTGGAATCCAATGGGATAAAGAATAAACCAACAGCAAATAAAACGGGAAAGAAAAATATAATTCCGCCAAATATGTGAACTAAACAAGCTTTTTTTTTTTTTTTTTTTGATTTTTTTCTCTCTAAGGGGATTCTGTGCGTTGAAAACTCTATGAAACAATTTATATACCTGGTTATGTCACAGGTAAAAAGTAAAAACTAGTAATCCTAGTATAAAAATGACCAATTGCACATATTTAAAGAGGACTTAAAATGGATTTTGACATTGTCTTCTAAAGAGTACAGTTTCTCACTGACTCCTCCAAAAACTGATGGTTTGGACGGATCATCTCCTTCAATTTATCACCATTCTTGTAGATCTTAAAGGTCGGCACTGTTCTTATGCTTTCGGCTTTTGCCACAGCTACGCTCTCCTCCACATCCACCTGCGAAACCATGAACAAAACCTTTTGATCTGTCTTTGAAATATAAGACAATTACAGTTATCTTCAGGTGCAAATGGGATACTTCTATTGCTCTTGCGCTTATATTCCTTCCTTGGCTACTAAAAGACATGACGTGTATAAAAAGCAGCAGTTCAGATTCATATTTCCAAGAACAATTCAAACATGGAGCTTTGAGAGAAAAAAGTTAACCAAATTTTCATTCTAGTCCAAATTGGTCGCAATGAATGAACCTTAATGATTAAATTACCTTGAAGAATTTAACAGAAGGGTATCTAACACACAGCATGTTTATGAAAGGTGATATCTCTTCGCATAGTTCATTAGAAGCAGCTTTGAAATGAACAACCGAAACGCCTGAAAGTTAAAGTTCATTTTCAATTAGACAGGTAAGTGTAAAGTAAAGACTAGGGAAAAACTAAAGATAGGTAATTCACATTTGAACAAAGGGATTGAACTCACAAGGTGATAATATGGCAGCTTTGAACTTATCTAGACTAGAAACTTCCTCTACTTCACCATCAAACTTCTTGTTGTGAACACCCTCTCCACATGACTTCTTCAATGCAACTTGAGCTCGGTGTAGAGACTCGGCAACTTCACTGTCCCCGGGACGTTCCCTCCTCAAGACCTCGTAATCTCTCACAGCTTCCGCCCACCTATCGAGCTGTACCATCAGATAAAAAACGATGTCAAACATTCAAACAAACGTGCACAATGAAAGTTGATAGGAGCAAAGTTCACAACATCAAAAATGTTACCCTTGCATTTGAGACGGCCCTGAGAAGAAGGGCCTTGATGTAGTTTGGCTGAATCTTGAGCGCACGGTTGCAGTCCTCGACGGACTTTTCCCAGACCCCAAGCTTAGACCAGCACACTGCTCTATTGCAATATAGGACAGAGTTGGAACTATCATGTTCAAGGCCCTCGCCATAAGCCGAGCAGGCTTCCGCAAATCTCCCGGAGCTAAAAAGATCATTACCACGAGAACGAGCCCTGGCCACCATTTTCACATTGTTTAACGTCCTTGCAACTTCAAGATTACTGTAATCAATTAGGCCTGCCTTCTCTGCTGCTGCCACAGCATTCTCAAACCTACAAGAAATCTACAACGCATTCTTACTTGTCCAAAATCGAGTTTCCACTTTGCTTATGAAGCATATGCTTTGGATGCTTACCTTCCTAATGCCATATCAACTTGGGCTCGAACAAAGAGCACATAAGCCTCAACAACCATGCCAAGGAACTTCGTCTGTAAGCAGGAAGAAGGGTAATCCTCGAGCTTGTGAATGTTTGACAGACATAATTCTGCATCTTCAAGTTGATGGAGCTTCAAAAGGGCCTCGGCTTTGCAAGCGAAAAGCTGCAAATATTTCCATTCTAATAAGCCAAAATACATTTGAAATTTCTTCAGACAGTCAATCAGATTCAGAAGGCAATGGATTTATGAAACAAGGTTTCTACCTGCGGAGAGGACTCCGCCCCGGTCGCCAAGGCCACGTCGGATTCCCTTAGCACGCCTTTCCAATCTCCAAGCTTTCGGGCATCAGCACATTGTTTCAAATGCTTCTCCAGTGACTTCAACTTCTGCACCTCTGATTGATCTGGCTGTTGCCCAGGAAAACATAGGTGGCACCGGGCATTCTCAACCTGCCCAAAGCTGTAAATTTAATTGTTCAGCTCAATTGGTCATCAAAATTGCAAATCGTTCATTTGCTATTCATAAGCCATTGAGAGCCCGAGATTCCAATCCACCAATGCAGTAAGAAAAAGGCAAAAACCAAAGAAAGACAACACATCAACCAGTGGCGAATCCAATCCTCACAAGAGAACCAATCACATTCACATAAATCATTCAAAATACGAGCAAATACGAAGAAAGCCTGTAGTTTGGGACACTTACCGGAGATACAAAGAAGCCAGCCTCTGGTGGGCCCTACCATAAGAAGGCTCCAACCTGACCGCCTCCTCACACTCCCTCACGGCCTCCCCCAGCCTCCCCAAGGCCGTCAGCGCCGCCGCACGATTGCTACGGTAGGCCGCATTCTCCGGCGAGAGCGATATCGCCCGATCGTACATCGCCAACGCCTCCGCGAAATTCCCCCTCCTGTAACACTCGTTGCCGGCCTTCTTCACCTCCTCCGGATCCGAACTCGCCGATTTCCCACCCGAATTCCCCTCTCTCACTCCGCCGCCGCGCATGATGTTCCCGTGGCCGTAATTCCCCGTCCCGGAACCCAACACGTCCGTCTTGCTCGCCGCTCTGCTCCCCATTCCGGCCTTCAGAATCTTCCCCGACGGACAGATGTTCCCGCTGGGGAACAGATTCGCCGCAGAAGAAGAAGCCGACGACGACAAAGAAGAAGAAGAAGAAGAAGTCGCGCTGTTGCCGGAACTAGCTCCGCCTGACCTGCCCCCGCCCCCGCCGCCATTGCTGAAGCTTCCGCCGGCGTAGATCAATGGCGGCCCGGCGGAGACCGATCTCCGGTGACCGGGTTTGATATTCCGAACCGCCGGAGCGGATCGGCTAGGGCTCGTCTCCGACGAGGCCGAGAGCTCGCCGGAATGGTGGTGTTTTTTGCTGCTGGGCTTGCCGGACACCGAACCGGAAGAACTCGAACTGCTACTGGAAGTGGTGGTCGCTCCGTTACAGTTAACTGACGGCCGAGCCGCCATTAACGGCGAGACGGGCGAGTTCAGATCGAGCTCTTTGAAGTCCGGCTTGTTGTCGCAACTCAGTGAGTCACGGAATCGGTTCGTCAGTGAAGAATCAAACCCCATTTCCTGTGTGGATTTCCCGGCGTTCGACATTAATTATAAGTATGTATAATATAAATATATATATATAGAAGAAAATAAAACAAAAAAATGTATAAATCTATAAATATATAAAAGTAAAAAATCTGTTCTTCTTTTCTGTTTCGTGAAAGAAAAAAAAAAAAAAAAAAAGAAGGAAAAAAAATCTAGTTTTGCTGAGTTCCTAAAGAATGTGAGCGAACTCAAAGTACAAGAAGAAGAAGAAGAACAAGAAGAAGAAGAAGAAGAAGACAGAAGAATACGGAAAAAGACAGGTAGCGAGGAAGACACATAAGAAGTCAGAAACAACGAAAGAAAGAAAGAAAGGAAGGAGAAGAGTGGGATGGATCCCGTGATGTAAAACAAGCAAGCAAAGAATTTGATTTTTCTTTTTCTTTTTTTCTTTTGTGAAGGTTTTTTTTTTTTTTTTTTTTCTCTCTCTCTCTTTCGCTCTCTATGATATGTTATAACTTTGCAGCTTCACGAGAGAGTAGTATTGCTTCCCTCTCTCTCTCTCCCTTAACTCCTCAACCCCTTCTTCCCTATTGCTCTGTCGCTTTCTCTCTCTTATGATTTTTTTTTCCTTAAATCATTTTTAGGAAAGTAATGTAATTTGTAGTAATGTTAAATGTAGCATTGAAAATGTGGTTAATGTTTGTTTATGATGTATTAATGTAATTCAAAATGTCCTTGTCTAATTTGATCCGTTGGCAATATTAATGAAACTAAAAGGAGAGTTCATTTGTGTCATGGACTGGTTAAGAGTATTGGAAGACTTTTTTTTTTTTTTTTTTTTTTTTAAGAGCAGTCTTAAGTTTGCACATGAGCATAAGTTAAGGACACGAGTAAATTTATAAAATTTAAGTCCCACTACCATTTACCATTATTTACCATTGAGAGGTCAAAGGAAAATCTTCAAAATTCTGCTTGTGAACTACATTCAATATATCTAGCCAAAATAATATATATATATATATATATATATACATACACACACACACATTCAATATAGCAGCGGTAGTTCAAGCCTAGTAATTGCCCCTTCATAATTAAGCACAGGAGAAAGTCAATATGTTATATGTAGTTATCTTTATTAGTAATTCCAATTTCTTTGTATCAATTTCCAATTTAATAGTCTTTAGGAAATTAACTTACCTAATATGGTATTGTAATTTGTGTTTATACTGACCTCATTGATTGTGCTCACTCTTTGATGGTGCTGATTATTAGTATTTTTCTCTCTTTTTTCTAATTTGTAGGTGTACACACAATTAACATTGCCAATTAAATTTTTATGGATTTAATTTCATTACCGAACCATTTCTACTCACTTCTTTTTCTTTTATTTTTTTCTTCAATTTTTAATATTAATTCATATTTACATACTAAAATCTTACATCTTGAAACACACACAATACTAAAATAATGTTTACTTGCACTAACTCGCAAAAAAATTATATACCAAGTAATATGGTATCCTTCATTTTTATAGCATTATTTACTATTTTATAGTATGTAATTTAAGCTTATTAAAAATATATACTATACATGATTTTGGATGTTCTCAATATTATATATCTAGATTTCAATTTCATATCAAAGTTATATTTTTTTTCTCGGTTAAATGTTGATTTAAACGATTGAAATGACAACTTTATTAGTTGAGCCATGCAGTGAACAAATTAATTACTAGTTCATGATAATTTTTAAAGAATAAAGTCCTCATTTAAGTAAGTGGTATTAACTGAGAGAAGATTAATAGAATTGATATGAAATTCAAATTCAATTGTACAGTATTAAAAAAATTCAAAATTCATATTACACATTTTTTATAAGTTAAAATCAGGGCGTAAAAAAGTAACGTAAATTCTTATATAGTGCTAGTGGTTAAAACATTTCAACATATGTGACTACTTAGGTATATGAGTTTGATTGAGAATAATATGATATGTGCATTGTTATTCCAAAAAAAAAAAGTATAAAAAAAAATTTTATCTAACCTTTTAGTTTTTTTTTTATGTAACATCTTTTCTTTCTTGAAGAAAAGGATGGATAAAATTATTAATATAAAAAGACCACTGAATTCTACTATTCATCAAAAGCATGAGGACCTTTTCCTGTCAAATTTTTTAATTGACTACCTATTCATGTGCTTATCAGTTTGAATGAATAAGAATGATCAAAATTCAAAATTAGAGTCTCGCGGCTTTTTCAGTAATTCCACGTCGACTTAAAGTGCTCTCGTTTGTTCTCCAAATAGTTTCCCATTATTTCATCAACAAATCCCTAATTATTTTTTATTCTCTATGAACTAATTTAATGGTCCATTTAATTCGCTAATTAAAGTTGAGATGTGACTTTATGTGAGAGTTTTTTACTGTAATAAAAAAAATAAATATAACTATTTATGAGAACTTTTTACTGTAATAAAATTTAAATTTTAAAATTAAATTGGTGAAATAAACGGAACCTAAATTTCTTTAATTCTCATTTGCAATGTCCCCGGTCACTCCTGGTCGGAAATGGGCAAAACGGTGAACTTTCTTTTCTTTAGTTTATTTCTTTTTTTTTTTTCTCCCTTTTTCAGAATAACAATTTTATTTCTTTTTTTTTTCTTCCTCTCTTTTTTTTTTTTTTTCCTCTTTCAGAGTAACAATGGCTATCATTAATGAATTAAACAAAGATGGACAATCTTGTAGTGTGTTGTCCTATAAAAGTGTCTTCATCAAAGGTTGTTATCCCAAGAAAATCTTAATTAAAAGCATTTAAACCTTTTTTTGGGAAAAAAAAAAAACCCCAGAAATCCACTTATGTCTTTGGCTGAGCTGGCTGCCTTGGGGATGATGTTGGAACCCGCCCTTTGTATTAGGGAGTGTTTAATGATTGTGCTCACGTCTACTTACCCAAATTAACTTATTTCCTCTCACACCCTTCTATTGTTGGATATTCTCCCCGTACTTCTAGGATTTTTTTGGCAACCTATATTAAAATTACTGAAATACCCTTAACGTAGCAAATCTCTCTAATCTCCTCCTATTCTAAGGCTTCTTTTTAGCAGCAAAAAAAAAAAAAAAAAGTGCTAATATAAGGTTATTGGCACCATTGCCCCTACACTTTTTGTGTTTAAGATGTTGGCCCTTGGACATTTAATTTTAACAATTTTCTCCTTAAACTTGTAACTTTCACAATTTCCTTGAATCATTTACGTCTTTAAAAGAAATTGTACTAAATCAATTCACATGCCTCTAATGTAAGCGTTTAAACAAAATTACATATGGAATTTTGAACAAGTTACAATTTTGAAGGAAAAAAATAACTAGAGTAATGTTCATTAAAACTAAGAATAAATTAAATACAACAAAAAAGTAAACCAAAAAAAGTTAAGCATGAAATTATCTATCAACATTATCTACTATTTTTAATTCATCTCTTAATAGTTTAAATTTTTAGAACGATCAGTAACTTCTTGAGGATCAACATCCGAGAGTAAAATTTGGTGGTGCAATATGGCGAGGTTGATTTCCTTGGCAACGATGTCAACGAGCTTGCCCATCCATATGTGTTTGGGAGATGGAGATCACTCCTCCATCTATCCTTTTCTTTATTTTATTTTATTTTTTTATTTTTATTTTTTTTACTTTTTCCTCATGAAATTTCATTTTAGTTTAAATTCTAAATAATGTCCCTCTTAATATGCAAGTGTGAGGGATACGAGGAACTCCTTTAGTGTGTGTAACAATGTTTTTAATTTAGAGTGTAATTGCCAAAAGTTTGTAAGTTTGGGAAGAAATTGTCAAAATTAAAAGTATGAGTACTGTTCACTTACTAAATCATGAAAGGTATAGGAAGCATTCGGGACAACCTTTATATAATTAAATTAACAGAGTCGCAAGTCACAAACATTATTAATGTACATAAATAAATTTTTCGAACCATGCCCTTTCATTTCATTTCCTTCTTACATGTATTTGATATACATACAACATATGTACGTGTATATACATGTATAATGTTATCCCAAGAAAATCTTAATTAAAAGCATTTAAACCTTTTTTTGGGAAAAAAAAAAAACCCCAGAAATCCACTTATGTCTTTGGCTGAGCTGGCTGCCTTGGGGATGATGTTGGAACCCGCCCTTTGTATTAGGGAGTGTTTAATGATTGTGCTCACGTCTACTTACCCAAATTAACTTATTTCCTCTCACACCCTTCTATTGTTGGATATTCTCCCCGTACTTCTAGGATTTTTTTGGCAACCTATATTAAAATTACTGAAATACCCTTAACGTAGCAAATCTCTCTAATCTCCTCCTATTCTAAGGCTTCTTTTTAGCAGCAAAAAAAAAAAAAAAAAGTGCTAATATAAGGTTATTGGCACCATTGCCCCTACACTTTTTGTGTTTAAGATGTTGGCCCCTCCTTAAACTTGTAACTTTCACAATTTCCTTGAATCATTTACGTCTTTAAAAGAAATTGTACTAAATCAATTCACATGCCTCTAATGTAAGCGTTTAAACAAAATTACATATGGAATTTTGAACAAGTTACAATTTTGAAGGAAAAAAATAACTAGAGTAATGTTCATTAAAACTAAGAATAAATTAAATACAACAAAAAAGTAAACCAAAAAAAGTTAAGCATGAAATTATCTATCAACATTATCTACTATTTTTAATTCATCTCTTAATAGTTTAAATTTTTAGAACGATCAGTAACTTCTTGAGGATCAACATCCGAGAGTAAAATTTGGTGGTGCAATATGGCGAGGTTGATTTCCTTGGCAACGATGTCAACGAGCTTGCCCATCCATATGTGTTTGGGAGATGGAGATCACTCCTCCATCTATCCTTTTCTTTATTTTATTTTATTTTTTTATTTTTATTTTTTTTACTTTTTCCTCATGAAATTTCATTTTAGTTTAAATTCTAAATAATGTCCCTCTTAATATGCAAGTGTGAGGGATACGAGGAACTCCTTTAGTGTGTGTAACAATGTTTTTAATTTAGAGTGTAATTGCCAAAAGTTTGTAAGTTTGGGAAGAAATTGTCAAAATTAAAAGTATGAGTACTGTTCACTTACTAAATCATGAAAGGTATAGGAAGCATTCGGGACAACCTTTATATAATTAAATTAACAGAGTCGCAAGTCACAAACATTATTAATGTACATAAATAAATTTTTCGAACCATGCCCTTTCATTTCATTTCCTTCTTACATGTATTTGATATACATACAACATATGTACGTGTATATACATGTATAATATATATATATATATATATATATTCTCGTGCTATTTTAAAACATTTTTAAAAGGTTTAATTCATATGTTTCTTTATATGTGAATACACTCGCTAGTTAATTTCATTAGTATGAAATTCCACTTAAATTTGTGGGAAATTTCACTCTTTTATCTAGTGCGTAAAATTTTGTTGTAATGTAAACGTTATTAACTAAGCGGCTCGTCATGTAATCTTCTTGAGTAGGATAGCTGCAATACCTATGACTTCCACAAAGAAGAAGAAATCCGTTACCAATATTATTATCATTATTTATTGATTATTATTATTTGGTAGAATCTATTAAAACTTTCTTGAATAGTAGAAATTTGGCATTTCAGTAGTCTTTATCTTTGAGAGTTTCTCTCGTAAAATTAAAAAAATAAAATTACTAATAATTTTATTTTTTTTAATCGTTTTCAATTGTCAAATTTATATAAAAAATTGTCATTAGAATATTGATCTTACTGATAAAACGGCCTACCAAAACCGTGCCTTTATCTTATTTAATTAATTGTTCGAGCAATATTTTGCAGGTCACCCCACCAGCCTAACAAAGGCAACGCAATTTATAGTCTAATATCTTAAAAGTAAAATTCTTGTCATTGTTTAAGGAGTTTTTGTTGCTTTTTGCGATGAACTGTGTCCAAAAAAGTCATACTAATTATATCTAATGCCTCCATGTCAACCAGAAAACAATCGGCCCCATTAATGTTAATACTATGCAAAACATGTACACATTGCCATTACTTGGGAAAAAATAAAGGAAAAAAAATTATAAAATTGAAGGGATTTTTTTCTTTTTCCTTGAAGTTGAGGGAATTAAAATACATAGCGGTAAAATGCACATTTCTTAATTAAAAAAAATAGAGAATTTATCCTGAAAGTATATGAGTCTAGACCTTTACTCCTTATTCTTAATAAATACTCTTTTATTAGTGTAAATATTTAATAACTAAAAAAGTTATAAATCAAAAGTAATGATAAAAATTTTGACTAATGCACTTTTAAAGAGTATTTATCAAGATTATTTGTCTTAATTATTATTACTCCAAATTAATAGGTGTGATTTTACCATTAGATAAAGCATGGAAGTGTAAAGACGTTATTCTAGTTTGGAGAACTTTTATTGTTACTTTTTATAGTAACAATAAGAACTATTGTTTCAGTCGTAGAATTAGTTTTTTATCGGTCTAATTTATAAGTATAAACAATTCTATGTTGCATATTGTAAGCTTTTAAGGTCAGTTTGACATTATTGTGCTGTTAAAAATTTCTATTGTTGCTGTGTTATTAGTCAAAAATTGTTGTGACCAGAAGCATATAAGTGTTTGGTAAATGTTTTTTCAAAGTTATTGTGAATACCAGAAGTAGAAATTTAGGTGTTTGGTAAACTATGCACAAAATTATTGTGAAGATATATAATGACTAAAATAAACATACTTTAACGCACATACTTATAATTAGTTTTATTTCTATTTTTATAATCAATATCAAAATATTTGTACACCAAAATACTAAAAAATATAGTTTTCATTTTATTAATTAAAATATCTCTAAAAATAAATTAGTTTTATTCAAAGAGATAAATTATATATCTATAAATAAATTAAATAACATAAAGAACCAAAAGTAAATTATTTTTCAAACTTGCAACATTATAAAAAATATATTATTAAAATTTAGCATAAGATATTAATTAAAGATTTTTAATTTTCATATAAACATTTAAAATAAAATATATTTTTTAATGTGATTTGAAAGAAATAAAATGAGTTGATTGAGAATTAAGTTTTATTATTAGAGTCATTTTAGTAAATTTGGATGATGACAGTAGAAATTGTTGTAGAAAAGTAACCCCTAACATGCTTCTCAAATTATGTTGTAGCGCAACAGTTTTTAGAAGTTATTGGATAAAAACAGGTTTTGTCAAACACCTTGACCTGCTATAGTTTCTTAAAAAAAACTAAAAGCAGCCTCTAAAAGTAATTCTAAACGAGCCCTTAATGTGGGCACTAATAGAGCATGCGGTTGAAAAACTAATCTAACTAGTAAATAGTGGTTTACCTATTGTGGAAATAACAGTTTGTACTGTAAGAGTTCCTTTTGATTTAAAATACAAATGAATCGTTTAGTTCGTGGATTTGAATTTTTAATTAAAGTTGATATGTGATTTTATGTGAGAATTTTTTTACTATAATAAAAAAATTAAATATGACTATTTTTAAGAGTTTTTTACTGTAGTAAAACTCGAATTCTAAAGTCAAATCGGTAAAATGAATGGACGAAAGATATTGAAATTGAAAATTCAAAAAAAAAAAAATTGTTGCCATGAAATGGAGGGTAGAAAGGTCAATTTACTTTTCCTTTAAAAAAAAGGTGAAGGGTGAGGAAGTGTTAAAAAGAGGGAGTTGGGGAGTGAGGTGTGAGTTGGAGACAGCAGCAGCTGGCCATGTGCGGAGTGCCGTGCCAGCTGGGCCATTCAGAGAACCCTATGAGATGAAGCATCTTTCTTTGCCCCAGCGGCTGGCTTCCGGCTAATCAGCTTCAGCCGCCAATTATTCTCTCCGCACAATTCTTGTTCAGCCGATCCATGTTTAGCTGAGCCGAACCGAGCCGAGTGACAAAGAAGTTGACAGCTGAGGAACATCCACGCTCATTTTGCCATACCGCCTTGAGTTTGACTAACACCAGTTTCCAAATTTCCACGTCATTCCCACCATTTTTTCCCACTCAGCCTCAAATATAAATATATAACATATATTTGTAATATTACTCGAATATTCTAATTTTGCGGTTGAATAAAATGAAAGGGCGAAAGAAAACTAAATATACTTTTTAATAATAAAAAAATCACATATCAAGACAATATCTAATTTTTTCCAGTTCATTAGTAAAAATTTTGAGCATAAATTTAAATTTTTTAAGGGAAACACTATAATAAAATATTTGAATTATGGTTCAAATTTCTGAACTAATTGATAAAGGTTTTTTTTTTTTTTTAACTTTTGCGATATTACAGTGGAGTTAGTTTTCTTTTTTTTTTTTTTCAATACATTATTTTGAATGCACGACAATAGTAGGTAATTAAATAGCAATTCCAACCCATAAATAAATAAAATAACTTAATATTACATAGCTAATTTGGAACACTAATTAAAAACATGCAAAACAAACAAAAAAAATCTTCTCTTAAATACTGAAGTAGGATTTCATTATGATTAAAACTTGAGGTCAAAAGCTTATGCGCAAAGCACTATAAATACCAACCCCGTGGTCTCTACCATGAGACTTTTTCTTTCTTCTTTTTTTTTTTTTTTTGGGTGGAAATTAGGCCTCGTTTGTTTCGCTGATTCGAGTTTTGTTACAGTAAAAAGTTCTCATAAATAATCACATCTAATTTTTTTACTACAGTAAAAAACTCTCACATACAATCACATCTCAATTCAAATTCTAAATTTAAATCAATAAAACGAACGAGGCCTTAGTCTCTGCTGTGGCTTGCAAATAGTGCTGCCCAAACAATGCTTACTTGGCACTCTGTTTTTCCATCATGAACTTGGGAATGGGATTGTGCCTAGCACGTTCACACTAGTTGTCAATTAGTTGGCTATTTTAAGAACAAATGTATTGTCAGAACTTAAGCCTAGCCATAGGCTTCATAGGCATTTCATCTAATCATTATTTTATAAAAATTAGTGGTGACAACTTATTAGGAAATCATGTGTGCCAATAACACGTTTAGGGAAATGAGGTAGGTTAAACAAGGATTTCAGATAGTATAGCCAATATTTGAAGCACTAAACATACATGTAATCCTTATAGCTATGATTATTCTTTTGTTGGTATTAAAAAAAAAAAAAAGTAGAGGTAGTTGTAGTTTAAGTTAACCCTCAATGGGTGAGGTGCTCATAAAGAAAGAAAAATATAGGTAATGGTTTTTTTAAAGGAAAGAATTCAATTAAAATCGCAAAATAAATAATTTCAATAATACGTGTGCGTTTTTGCTATGATCCTCCGCAAGGACGTTAAGGAGGTGTAACACTAAAAAAATTTAATAATTCAGACTATTATCATACCTTTGCTTTAGTTATTTGATGTTATAAAAACATTTAAATGTGTAACAATAATTCAAGGTAACTAAATTTTTTGTATTACACATTTTTAACACAAGTGTTACGATAAAAATATAATTATCATGTTATGCTCTCACTCGTATGTGTTACACTATAAATATATATGCTCCTTCCGAAAAGACTATACACAAACCTCTACACATATACATTGGGTCTAATTTTAGCTAATGCAGTTCTTTCCTATGAAAAATAAAGATGGTAACTAATTCACCAAGGGTTGGGGACCCCAAATCAACATCCCAAAATTAGAATGTGATTAGCCCATAATGATGGTGTCCTTATCTTTTAGGTGCATAAGAATAGGACTGGCATCTAGGTCCAGCCTTACAAAGGCTATTTCATTAATCATTCCCCTTTCTGCCAACCACAAAAACAATATATAGCCTTCAAATGAAGAGGAAAGAAAAGAAACAATTAATTTGTTCATCCGAGGCAAGAATGCTGGCAAAGTTGGAGCCTTTAACAGGAAAACCCAACACCAAATTACCCCCACTTTAAGAAAATTGTAAAAGAATTTGTGGCGTTCTGAAAGAATGGCCAAATGTCTATACATGTCTTATTTCCTTTCTCATACCTCACACATCCATTTTTATAGTTGTCAAGTAAGTTAAGTTAATGTTTCTTCATTTTTTTCCTGCTCTCATGAGAACTATCTAATGGGAAAACCACTTTTAGAAGTGCAATTACATGTAACAAATATTATATTTTCAACGCTTGCTTGTAACATGTATCCTTCTGGATACGAAAATAGAAGGGAAACTGGCTCCAACAAAAAAAAAAAAAAAAAAAGAAGGGAGACATTCATATATTTGCCAAATAAGTTTCTTCATCAATCTTGAACTAGTGGACACTTCAAAAACATTGATTCCACTCGGCTATTATTAATAATTTTCAATTCGATAGTATTATTTCTCAAAGTAAATGAATACTCATATTATATAGCACCAAGAAAAGGTGCCATAAGTAGTGATGGAATTTTAGGCCGGCGGGCATACCGGCCCGTTCAAAAAATGATTTTTGGGCTCGGGCAGCCCAAAAATGAACACCACGCCGGAGCCTACCGCCACGTGTCGCCGTTAACCGTCGTCCGCCGGCATTTTTTTAAAATTTTCCGGTCAAGCCCGAATTTTATCCGAATGCTCAAAAACGCGAAAAGGTCAAAAATTCGACCGTTGGAGCCCTACCCAACCCGAAGCCCAAAAATGCCCGAATTACCTGAATAGCCCGACCTGCCTGAAAACCCGTCCAATGGCTAGTTTTTTATCGTTGCCCGAAAATCTGCCCAACCTGCCCGAACCCGACCCGTCGAATCCTAAAGTAGCTGTTGTACCTGATTTTTTTGAAAAAAAATCAATTTTTTAACCCAAAATTTGTTCTATAAATACCCCCCATCCCCCACACATTTTTCTCACTCAAACTCTCTCAATCCCTCTCAATTTCTCTCAATCTCTCTTAATCTCTCAAATCTCTATCACAATTTTTCTAAAAACCATCACATTATCCTAAAGCTCTCTCTCTCAATTCGCTCTTATTTTTTTTATAATGGATCCTTTTGGTTATAGTGGTATTCCTGTTGATGCCCAACACAACGTGGAAGAAGGGCAATTTCCCACTAATGAATTTGTTACATAGGAATCTACTAATCCGAGCCCTAGTGGACGTCCTGGAGGTCGTGGTCACAATGGTGGTGGGCTGGAGAAGCGGCGAGTGCCAGTGTGACTGCGTCTGCAAGTGTTGCAACCTCTAGGAGAAAATGCAAGCGCACCTCGATAGTTTGGGATCACTTCAACATAATTGAGGAGATCAACAATGAAGGTAACACTAAACATATAGTTAAGTGTAAAAATTATTTATCGAAATTACAAGGTGACATTATTCACGGCACCACACACTTGAGAAGACACTCCAAAAAGTGTCTTCAAAAGCTTAGCCAAGAGATAAGAGAATATTAAGTTTTAAATGTGTTCTAGGATCACATAGCACGGATTTAATATATAACACCATTTTAAATGTAATTGATGAATTTAGATTAAGAGATAAAGTAATGGCCATAACATTAGATAATACAAGTGCTAATACAAAAGCAATTGAGTTCTTTGAAAATAATTTAAGTTTATTCGGTGACGGTACTATTTTCCACCAACATTGTGCATGTCACGTAATTAATTTAATTGTTAAATCTGGTTTGAAAGAAATGAGTAATCACATTAAAAGAATTAAAGATAGTCGTGTATGGATTCAAGGTAGTAACCAAAGACAAGAAGATTGGTTTAGGTTCTTACAAGCATTAAATATATATCCTAGAGCATTAGCGTTAGATATGCCTATAAGATGGAACTCAACTTACATAATGCTTTAACAATGCATCCCCTATAAGGATGCTATAACAAACTATATGTGTGCAAAAGTAGGAGTAGGACATATAGACGCATATGATTAGAAAATTGCCGAAGTTTTATATTAATTTTTAGGTAAGTTTCATGAAGTGATTCTAAACTTAGTGGAACATATTACCCAACATCACCTTTAGCTTTAGGAGAACTTTTATGAATTAGTATTTTATTTAGCGAATATAGGGAGGACCCAATCTTAGTAGTTCCTATCCATTCTATGGAAAATAAATTTATAAAATATTAGTCTAAGTTACCTTTGTTGTATGGTTTAGGTACTATTTTTTATCCTAAATTAAAATTAGAAGGTTTAGAAAACTTAGGTGAATTTTTAGGCATCAATTGTTCGGACCAATATCCAATAATAAAGGAAAAAATATATTCGATCTATAATAAATATGAGATTAGGTTTAGAGTACCTCTTAGAGTACAGGAACCGCAACAACAAGACGAAAACCTGCATTCATTCTTGAATATTTTCAGGTTGAAGAAGAAGAAGAAAACAACTTAAACAGAAGCTGGGAGTGAATCTTCGTCAACAAGTGGCAATGGCAGCGACGGCGGCAGCTTCAACGAGCTTATGGTGTACCTCAGTGAAGGCTTAGTAGTCGACAGTACGACAGAATCGTTTGACTTAGTTTAATGGTGGAGAGAACGGGCATTAACTTGGCCAATCCTAACTCAATTGCCA
Organism: Morus notabilis; assembly: GCF_000414095.1. Classification (NCBI taxonomy): domain Eukaryota; kingdom Viridiplantae; phylum Streptophyta; class Magnoliopsida; order Rosales; family Moraceae; genus Morus; species Morus notabilis. The sequence continues at coordinate 78,742 of NW_010362086.1, read as the reverse complement.
ATGGATATATTGTCAATCCCACTATTTCATCCGAACAAGCATTCAGTACGACATGAAAAATACTTAAGGAACGCCAGAATGCATTGTAAAGGGATATTATTGAAGCCTTAGTTTGCATTAAGGATTGGGAACAGGCCGATCAACGTCTACATGATACAATTTCGCCGGCAAGCCAAGAATGGATCGATGAATTTAATCGATTAACATTTAATTTTGAAGACGATCATTCAGCTTCAAATTAAATTGTAAATTTGTAATTTGTAAATATGTATTTATTTTTGACATTGTATTTGTAATTGTATAACTTTGTAAGTTTGTAAAATTTGTAATTCGTCACAAAATGATTGCACTCCTTTTTCCTTGTCAAGTTTTTATCCCAATTGAGTTTTTCTTGGTAAGGTTTTTAACGAGGCAATCATGAATTACAAATTTAATATACATGATTAATTTATTCAATTGTGTTAATAATGTTTGTTGAATGTTGATTTTGATTTTTATATAATTTTAACACAAACTAACTTAATAATTATAAAAATTTAAAAATATTAAAAAAAATTTCGGAATATTCGGGCGGGCTCGGGCTGCCTGGCCGGGTTTGGACAGCCAAATATAAGCCCGCGGCCCGTTGAAGGGCATTTTCGGGCTCGGGTTCGGGTAAAAACTCGGTATTTTTAGGCGGTCGCGGGTAGCCCGTCTAAAGTTCCAGCACTAGCCGTAAGCATGATCCCATCCCGTGCTACTATTAAAGAATGCCCATAATAAAATTGGTAGACATTTTTCTTTTTTTAAAATTTTTTTTTTTGTAAGCAGTGACGACACCAAGAATTTTGGTCAGGAGGGGCTAATTAAGAGTGGAGTCAAAAAAGATTTTTTGTGAGGTTATTATGAAAAAAATAGCAATAATTTTTTTCCCGAATAGAGATATAATATATTTTGTAATTATTGGCACAATTATAATTTTTATTATATAGTGGGGGTATGATTTAAAATTTCATGAGAATTTTAACAAAATTTACATTATACAGCAATAACTTTTCAATTTTTGGGGAAGAAAAAGAAAGTTTTTAACTTTTAGGGGCTATCTACATATTTGACATAAATGAACATATAAAATAACAAATAAAAAAAAAGTTGAGGGGGGCTGAAAATGCAGTGGCTTCGTCCCTGCTTGTAAGAATAAATTGGAAGCTCAACCCATTCATTTCGCTGATTCGAGTTTAGAATTCGAGTTTTGCTACAGTAAAAAGCTCTCACAAACAATCACATCTAACTTTTTTACTACAGTAAAAAACTCTCACATAAAATCACATCTCAACTCGAATCAGCGAACTAAACGGGCCAGTGTCTACTGATTTTTGCCAATTCCCCCAATAAAAAAAAAAAAAAAAAAAAACGTGCAAACAAATTTTCCATTTTGGTTAGACGAACCGTAAGTGTAAAGCTAAATTCTTTTTGGCACATTCAATTTATTTATCTTTTGCAAAAAACACTTTAAACCATAAATGCGTATATTAGAAACTTTTTACCAAATGAAATAAAGTATGTCTTTTATAGTAATTAAATATTCCTATAATCCTATAACAATGTAGTTTAGAGTTTGCCACATCTAATTCTGATTTTGGCATTCACAATCGTTTATTTCTTTCTTTTTTTAAAACTAAAACAATTACCAAACCGCTACATACTAATTGTATTATTAAACTTCATGATTAATTTAATATATGGTCTCTTAAATTGGTATGTTGTTTCAATATGCTTTTCGAATTTTAAAAGGGGTTTATAAGGTCGTGAATTATGAAAAGTAGTTCAAAACACTTATGAACTAATGTTGTTATAAATACCTACTAAATTATTGATTTTATGTCAAATTACTCCCTCGTTCAAAAATATCAAGAACAAATTGACACAAATGTAATAATTCATGAGGCGAATTGACTTAAAATCAATAATTTAGAAAAGTATTGTCACTTTATCATTTTATTAGTTTCACAAATGTAGGAGATATTTTGAATTAGAGTACATAATTCATAGAGTAAAATGAATCATTATTAAAAATTAGGCAGCATGTTAAAATAAGATACAAGATTCAGTGGATATTTATGAAATTAATCTATTATTTTTAGCCTCTAAAAATAAATAAATAAAAACCCATTTCCCTCCTCCCCCTTCTTTAGAACCATTGTAGAAGCCCTAAGTTCTGTTTATTTCACTGATTTGAGTTTTGTTACAGTAAAAAGATCTCACAAATAGTCGCATCTAATTTTTTTACTACTATAAAAAATTCTCACATAAAATCACATCTCAACTCTAATTAAAATCTCAAATCAGTAAACTAAACGGCCCCTAGACATAGGCCAGTTCAACTCATAACTGAAGCGGGCAAAGGAAATTCTTTGCTGAACTCGATGGAGCAGGATCCAACCTAGCAAAGGGCCTTTTGCACCATTTGGGAAGAAGAAGAAGAAGAGAAAAACAACAAGCGTATTCTTCATTATCGAGAGCTCATGCACATAATGAATTCAAAGAAGAATAATCAATATTTGATTCACAATTCAACGAATATATAATAAGTATTTGATTCTTTGCTTAAATTAACCAAAAACCTGTAGAGGTTAACAAGATAAACATGGGTTTTACATGCAAAATCCTTCTATGAATTGGATAAAGTCCTATGCAAAATCCTTAGGACAAGAGCTCTTTTTTTTCTTTTTTTTTCTTGGTGGATTATGAAAATATCAGCAGAAAATGACCAACTATAAGGAGGATTGGGCAGTTCTTTTTCTTTTCTTTTTTTCTTGAAAGGCTTTGTTATTTTCGGTTATGTACCTTTATAATCTAGATTTTGAAGTTGGACATTTAAATTATTTAGACATGATAAAAAACTTGAAAGTTATAGAGTGATAAAAGCATGATTAATCTATAAAAAGAAGGTCATATCCTGTAATTTTTACATTTTTAGGCCGTTGTTTAGAGAAAAAATGTAGAATTTATTTTAAGAGTGCATGAATATGTATTTTTACCTCTTATTCTTAATAAATACATGCTTGTTAGTCTAATTATTTGACTAAAAAAATTATAAATCGAAAGTAAAGAATAAAATTCCTGACTTATGCATTTTTAAAAGGGAGAAAGAGGAAAATATGCCAATACTTGAGATGAATTAAAATTAATAGGCCAATAGTTTACATAAGTTAATAAATATGTCAAATTACTGTTTTTGTCCATAATTTGTTTGGTTATAAACCATAACTTGACAAGTTATTGTTCATAATTCACGATTTTTGTTCATAATTTGTCTGACTATGAACCATAACTTAACAAGTTTGTCCATAACTTATCTGATTATGAATCATAGCTTGACAAGTTATAACCTATTAATTTTTATAACTAAAAATTAAACTATATATTTTCTTAAACTTTTTATATTAGCTTATTTTTTTACCATTTTGAACCATAACTTAACAAGTTTGTCCATAACTTATCTGATTATGAACCATAGCTTGACAAGTTATAACCTATTAATTTTTATAACTAAAAATTAACCTATATATTTTCTTAAACTTTTTATATTAGCTTATTTTTTTACCATTTCTGTTTTTAAAAAGTATTTATTAAGATTACATGATTAGTCTTATTTTGAGCCCGTCGCTATTTGCAAACTTCAAAATCCCAATGTCCCAACGTTTACAAAAATCTAGATACCAAATAATAAGGTGCATTTGAAAAGTAACATTTGAGGTAATGAGAATATTATTGACTAATTAGAAATTGTTTGCCACTTGATGCTAACTCAAATGATTAGGTGTGTCAGTGTGTGCGTGCATCTAACAAAGTTTGAATTCTTTTTATTTTTTGCTAATTAAGTGGGAGCCATAAGCCTAAACCCGTATAAAAAATATTAAAAATTGACAAATGTACAATTGTATTCTCTTTTAAATTAATCTCACTGGTGCCCCATGAACTTTGAAGTCATTTTTATTTTGTCTCATAAACTTAAAAATTCTCATTTTACTCCCTCAACTTTGAATTTGTCCTTAAATCCTTTTATAAGAATTTTTGTTAAAATCAGATGACAAAAAGGGGTTTAAGTATGACTATGTAGTTTTTATCTGTTTGTTTTTAACATAAATTTAAATAGAAAGACTATGTGACTACATTACTCTCTTTTTTCTATATGATTTTAATAGAAATTATGACCGAAGAGGTTAAGTAGGAATAATTTAAAATTCACGGAGACAAACTGAAAAATAACTTTATATTTCAGAGGCATTAGCGATAATATATATATATATATATATATATATTATAGTGCTGGTATCTAATTTATGATAAACAAATGAGTACAAGTAACTTTACTTTAGTCCATTTTGGATATATCATTCATGCATTGATTAAACCAAACGTAACGGCCAGTCTTTTTTTTTTTTTTGTTTTTGTTTTTTTTTTTTTGTTAAGAGCAGTAAATGAGTACACAAGATTGTTATCTTAATTTGTAGAAGGAACCAAATTTACAACTGGCCTATATGACAATTCATAACTTATCTATATTGTTCAGCATATGGGTCAATCCAAATTAGACCAACTTTTCAGGCACGGCGATATGTATGGCAGATCATTCTCCAAAGCACGAAGATCATACGATGGACAGTAACCCTTTTCCCTTTAGACAAAAAAAAAATCCAAGACTACATGATAATAATATTTAGATGGACAAATTAAAAGCAACAAATCTCACTATAAATACCATAATCCAATTCTTACATTTCATCACCACAGAATCCACTCAAATATTCCACCATAACATCCCATTTGCTTCAATTGTTCAAGGGAAAAAAAAAATCAATTTAGACCATGGGATTCATCAACAAATGGCAGTTCGTATATTTAGCCTTGGTCATCTCATTGGGAACTTGGGCCAAGTACAATGTTGAAGCTACGTCCCGTAGTCTCCAAGACGCGTCCACACTCAAGATTAGGCACGAGGAGTGGATGTCTCGCCATGGGATTGTGTACAAAGACGCCGATGAGAAGGCGAAGCGTTTCGAGATATTCAAAGAAAATGTGGCGCGCATAGAAGCTTTTAATCGAGCTGCCATCAAACCTTACAAGCTCGGCATCAACAAGTTTGCGGATCTTACAAATGAAGAGTTCATAACAAAGAGAAATAAGTTCAAGGCACATGTTTGTGATTCTGGACGAGCAATCAGTACTTCTTTTAAGTACGAGAATGTTACTTCAGTTCCTTCAGCTCTCGACTGGAGAAAGAAAGGAGCTGTCACGCCTGTCAAAGATCAAGGCCAGTGCGGTAAAGATTTATTAATCAAATTAAATCGATAATTATGTTTAAACTATTTGGATTGCTTCACTTTGTTAAGAATGTTAATTTGTGACTCTTGCGCAAACAATACGTAGGATGTTGTTGGGCGTTTTCAACAGTTGCAGCCATGGAAGGAATCACAAAGCTATCAACTGGGAAGCTGCTCTCATTATCCGAGCAAGAGCTGGTCGACTGCGATGTCAAGGGTGAGGACCAGGGCTGTAATGGCGGATTAATGGATGAGGCCTTCAAATTCATACAGCACAACGGCGGGCTCACCACAGAAGCCAACTATCCTTATGAAGGTGTCGATGGAACTTGCAATGCCAAGAAGGAAGCAACCCATGCCGCGAAGATAACAGGGTACGAAGATGTCCCTGCAAACAGCGAAAAGGACCTACTCAAAGCCGTCACCCATCAGCCTGTATCAGTGGCCATTGATGCCAGCGGGTTTGAGTTCCAGTTCTACTCTGGTGGTGTCTTCACCGGAGCCTGTGGCACAAATTTAGACCATGGAGTTACAGCCGTTGGATATGGTGCCACCAAGGATGGGACCAAGTATTGGTTGGTGAAGAACTCATGGGGAAAACAATGGGGTGAGAAAGGTTACATTAGAATGCAGAGAGATGTTGATGCCAAGGAAGGACTGTGTGGCATAGCCATGATGGCTTCTTACCCCACAGCTTGATTCTTCTGAATCAAATCAATGTCCACTGCTACTATATTTTCTCTCTTATGTATTAATCTTATAGTACTTTAAAAATACAACTGGAGATAACCATTCTCATTATCTAAAAGGACAGATTTATTAAGCATGTTTCTTCTAGTTGAAAAAGATTAATGAGAATCGCTTGCTAGTGGATATTACATCAGTGTATATAACACGCAAAATGGTATACCGAATCCACTGTTAACTAGCAAAGAATATGACTGCTTTTGCACAGCTCAATTCTGTATGCGACTAAACGTACTTGACACCAAATATCGCCAATATCATAAGCTACTAATAATCTCATAGCATCTCAAAATTACTAGAGCATTCACTTGGTCTTTGTTTTTCTAAGAAAAAGATCACGACAACAGATACAAACAACATAAAAGCAACGGTCGTCCCGATTCGGTAAGAAAAGTCTGAAACACACTACTAGATTTATAACTGGTCTATAACAAAAAAAGGCTCTTACAGCTTCAATTGCTCGACTGGCGCAACTCTGGCCTCACGAAATCTGCATCTTGGGGAACTGAAATGTCGACAGAAGGTCTCAGTTGTGCACATACTTCAATGGCTCCGTGAACTGGATCTGACAGGAAGTTGCTAATGAGGTCCTGGTTGATGGGTGTGTTGTTGTCTACTGCAACCAAGGCCTGCTGAGTAACGATGTAATCAAAGCGGGGAGCCCATTTCCTCGAACCCAAACGAGCTGTTGTTGAACAATTATCAACCATAAAAGAAACTCCGCGAGCGTGCATGAAGGGGTTCAATGAATCCACAGACTCGATCACACTTTCGTTAATGATCTCGGAGTAAGAGTGTCCTTTCTTCCTCAAGATCTCAATCTGAAATATTGTGTTGCCAGGAAGAAAATTATTAGTTAGATGTGTAGTTATGTCATGACACCATCTAATAATCTCTTATTAGGTCATCTAATAATCTCTTATTAGTTCATAAGAAATTCAAAAGGTGAGGATTAGTACAAAAGGCTGACGAGTTACAATTAGTAGAAAAGAACCAGCCATTTAATCTTAACATCACCACCACTCAACACATGTTAAAAGATAAGTCCCATTCAAAATAACAAAAAATTATCAAAGCATGTAAAAGGCAACTCTTTACCTGGGCCATCATCAATGCAACATAAACACCAGCCGTAAAAGGGTACAATGGGCCCAGGTCACCAGCAGGCCGGGTTGATCGTACTCGCTGGCCAACTTTCCACATTCTTGTCTGATCAATCTTACCCATAGGGAAAGCTGGTAGACCCTCCTTTTCCTGTTATAGAAAAGGCATTTACCATGATTTTGCATGATAAAATAGATATATAACTTCAAAGCAAAAGCAACGACAATATCCAATTGCATCTTTAATGCAATGTCAAATTAGTATGTCAATGCCAAATTTTGATATTTGAGTATGAAAATTACTCTCTAATGCGACGTTATTCTTGATGCTAAATTCGGCGTAGTCTATATTGGTGGCAAATTCAGTATCAAGCATAGCATATGACAAATTTTAGCATTCATTTCTATTGGTTAACTACTAACTTTTAACTTAATCATTACAGTATCGGCTTCTCAAATTATTTTAAAATTAGACGTCTATTTTTTACAACTTCCAAAGCTTAACAATAAATGACCAAACGTAAATATAATGTCGAAAAGATAAGAGATAATTAGTTAGGGTTGATTAAGATAAGTTTTAGATTATGATATGCTTAAAGTCAAATAAAACAAATCTGTTTCAAACAGATTCGTTATCCTAGGTTTAGATAAGTTTGAATTCGAATTTTATTAGGATAGATGTTATTGAGTAGATAGGATTTTATCCGTGGCACTCCTAGGGCTAATTATACCTATTTTTAGCGATTAAATCAATAATATAGAAGAGTTTTTTTCCCTTCAAAACTTACATGGTATCAGAGCCGTGGCTGATCTAGAGTGCCAATGGTTAAGACAACTATGACTGGGGCAGTTAAAGGCTCCTTATTGACCGGAGAAGTTGCCGAGAGTGCTGTAGCAATTCAGAATTCCCTACAACTAACGACTCACAAGTTGAATGGAAAGAACTACCTCGAATGGGCACAAACGGTGAAACTCGTTATAGATGAAAAAGGGAAACTAGGAAACTTGACTGGTGAGGTGAAGAAACCAGCAGATAATGATTCCAAACTCAAAACATGGAGATCTGAAAACTCCATGATTACAGTATGGCTTATCAATTCTATGGAGCCGGCAATAGGGAAACCATTCTTATTTATTCCCACTGTCAAGGAGTTATGGGAAGCCGTCCGTGACACATATTCGGATTCGAACTCAAGACTCGGACACAAGAGGAATCAAAGGAGTTTTACCTGGTGACTCGGGATCTGAAATTTCCCTCGGATTGGACGCATGGCATTGCTGTACAGTGGTGGTATCAGAGCGGGAGGTCCTAAGTTCAAACCCCTGTAATTGTACTCTTTATCTCCATTTATCATCATGTGTTGGGTCTTTAATATCTCTCGGACTTAAATATTTACATGTTGGGCTTTCCAATTAATTTACCCACATGATTGTCCAGCCCACACGTGAAGGGGAGTGTTAAAATATAAAACTATTGTTGACCCACCTTCTAATAGCTTAAGCTTTTGGGATGGATTGGTAAATACTTGTAGGGAGAAGCCATACTTACAGCCACTTTCTTGATCCATCGAATGCCCTCAAAAGTTTTACAATTCCAAACTCCAATTCATGTTTTTAATAAATGTTTTCCCACATCACGATTAATAAGCAATATTCCATTAAAAATATTTAGATGCTCTACGTTTGTACACATTCACAATCATAATCGTGGAAAACTTGACCAAAGGGCCAGAAAATGCTTTGACCCAATTTCTCAAAAATATTTTGTTACAATGGACGTAACCCTTTTCGAAACAAAACCATTCTTTGGAGGTGATCATCTTCAAGGGGAGAATAAGAGTGAAGATGACAACCTTAGACATTCTTTTGAGGATATTCTTCACATTGAGCACACTACCCCAGACTCGGTTCTTAGTCCACAAGACCGAGACACACAATGCACTGCACTTGCACCTAACCGAGACACACAATGCATTGCACCTGCACCTGGCACTGCACCCACACATCCCACACCGGACCAAATCATTGAAAAAGATAATCCATCTCTTGAAAACTCGGATTCAGAAAATTCAGATAATGGAAACTATGAACAATTATCTTCTTTGCCTGAACAAGACCACTTAGAAACATAGATGTGTGCGAAACCAAGTGAAAAGGATATTAGGTTTCGTGTCTACTCAAGGAAGAAAAATCATCAATGGGAAGAAGACACCACTGTACAGCAATGCCATGAGTCCAATCCAAGGGAAATTTCAAATCTCGAGTCACCAGGTAAAACTCCATTGATTCCTCGTGTCTAAGTCCGATGAGTCCTTAGAAATTCCTATAGCCCACAGGAAAGGTATTAGATCACGCACTAAACATCCTCTATCTAGATTTGTGTCCTATGATAGATTATCACCATCCTTTTATACTTTCACCTCACAACTTTCCAGTGTCAAAGTTCCTAGAAATGTGCAGGAAGCTTTAATTGTTCCAGAATGGAGGGAAGCAACTCTTGAGGAGATGAAGGCCCTTGACAAAAATGAGAGCTGGAGTGTGGTAGATCTTCCAGAAGGAAAGAAGACAGTAGGCTGCAAGTGGGTATTCACAGTCAAATATAACGATGATGGGAGCTTAAATTGATATAAGGCAAGGTTGGTAGCAAAGGGATTCACTCAGACCTACGGCATAGACTATTCAGAGACATTTGCACCAGTTGCGAAGCTAAACACAGTAAGGGTGCTGTAGGAAATCTCGGATGAGATATTAAAGGAGGATTTTTAGGAGATTTTCTAGTACAGGAAATCAGGGAAGATTACTGAGTCCTAAAGTCTTGGAAAGGGGCTGATCTGTTTTAGATTTCTTTCTCGATTCTGTGTAACAGAAAGTGTATAAATATAGTGTAGAATAGCTTGTAATTAACGATTTACTTCATAATAAAGAATTATTCATTATTCTTCATGGTATCAGAGCCGTAAGGCTAGGCTTTCTGGGAAAAAATTAGGGCAACCTAAAATTCTTATTGTGATTCCAGCCTTAATCGCTGGCCTTATTCTCCCGACTGGTTTATCTCTTCCCAGCCTTAATCGCTGGTTATTCCATTAGCCTTAATCGCTGGTTATTCCATTAGCCTTAATCGCTGATTTAGCCTTATTTCTTCATTACTGACCAATCATATTCAATCATGACGGATATCACCTCTTCGGCTCAATCACCTTCGATAGTTGAGGATGAACGGGCAGCACGGAGCACAACAGAACTTCAGAATATCCAGGCAGCATACAGATTAAATGGAAAAAACTATTTGAAGTGGTCTCAATTGGTTCGAACTTTTTTGAAAGGAAAAAGAAAACTAGGCCACTTACTGGAGCAGGGACTGGAAAAAAGAGCTACAGGTGCAGACGCATGGGAGAAAGAAGATTCAATGATTATGTGATGGCTATGGAATTCCATGAACCCGGAAATTAGTGACACTTGCATGTTCCTGCCAACAGCAAAGACAATCTGAGATGCTCTCTACCAAACCTATTCAAAGATCAATGATGCAGCTCTCATATATGATATCAAGACCAAGACATCAGGTGCAAGGCAAGGGTCGAAAACCGTGACAGAGTACGCCAATGTTTTGCAAAATCAGTGGCAAGAGCTGGATTATTATAGGACAATTGATCTGAACTGCAACAAGTGTGCAGTAGCCATCAAAAAATTCATAGAATGAGACCGGGTATGGTTTTTTGGCTGGCTTAAATTCTGAGTTTGATCTTGTACGTATTCAAATTTTAGGCAGGTCTAAAGTTCCATCCTTGACTAAAACAATCTCCCTGGGCCGTGCGGAGGAGAGTTGCAAAGGCATCATGCTAGATCCACCTTCAACAGAAAATTCTGTCCTTCTAAGCTCTGAGTCACAAGGGCTAATGCTTGATGGTACTGCTGTAGACAAGCCTGGCCGACCAAGTGCTCACAAGGATCGTGATGAGATGTGGTGCACATACGGTAAGAAACCACGACATACCAAGGAGCGATGCTGGAAACTGCATGGGAAGCCCTCCACAAACAGCCGTGAATGGGGACAAAGAGGAGGACAATCGGCATCAGGCTACAGACAGGCTCATATGTCCACTCAAGATTCAACCCACAGCTTTGGAGGATTTAGTACGGAGGAGATTGACAAACTCAAGGGCCTGTTAGGAAAAGTGAAAAATGAGGGACAAAAAACCAGCCCTCAGGCATCAACTCAGGGTATGTGTTCATTGACACTTTCAGGTGAGACTCTAATCTCTCTTGGATTAAATACTTTAGGTAATGAGTTTAGGAATGTTTGGATTCTTGATTCGAGTGCCACCGACCACATGACCCATACCTCTAGCCTATTTAAGACCTATACACCCTATCCGAGCAATCGGAAAATCATAGTTGCTGATGGTTCTGCAACTACAGTGGCAGGAGTAGGAGATATTCAAATCACCCCAGAATTAGTACTTCAAAATGTTCTCCATGTACCCCAACTTTCAACAAATTTGGTTTCCATACAAAAACCTACTCGAGATCTAACAGGTTGTGTTATATTCAATGCTTCTTCTTGTGAATTTCAGGACCCGGAGTCGGGAAAGAGGATTGGACTTGCTAAGGAGCATAATGGACTCTATTACTTGAATGTATCAAGTCAACCGGAATTGAAAAAACCAATCGTGTTCTCATTGTTTTCTTCTTCCAATAAGGATGTTATTTGGTTACATCATAGGCGTCTAGGTCATGTGTCTTTTTCAACATTGAAAATAATGTTTCCTACCTTGTTCAAGGGTTTGGATGTTCAATCATTTCATTGTGATATTTGTGAGTATACGAAACACACTCGTGTACCTTTTTCCATTAGTAATAATAAATCTTCATTTCCCTTCTTTTTGGTGCATAGTGACATTTGGGGACCATCCACCATTCCGAGTGTCTCTGGGTACAGGTGGTTTGTGAGTTTCATTGATGATTGTACGAGGGTCTCCTGGATATATTTGCTCAAAAATAAATCTGATGTGAGCCATATTTTTCCTATCTTTCATGCAATGATCCAAAACCAGTTTGGCACAAAAATAAAAAATATTCGCTCCGATAATGCCCGTGATTACTTCAACCAAACTTTGACTCCATATTTTCAAAAAGAGGGAATTATACATGAATCATCTTGCATTACCACTCCGCAACAAAATGGAGTGGCAGGGAGAAAAAACCGACATCTTCTCGAGTGTACTAGAGCCCTATTATTCCAACAAAATGTACCCAAGTCTTTTTGGGGAGAAGCTGTACTCACGTCGGTCTATGTTATAAATAGAATTCCTTCCAAAGTCTTGGGGTTTAAGAGTCCACTGGAGACTTTGTCTCAATTCTACCCTGACACTCGAAAGTCCTTCAATCTTACTCCTCGCGTATTCGGGTGCACTTCATTTGTTCATATTCATGGCCATAATAGAGGGAAACTTGACCCTAGAGCTATTAAGTGTGTCTTTGTGGGGTACTCATCTACCCAAAAGGGTTATAAATGCTACCATCCTTCCACTAAGAAACTCTATATCTCAGCCGATGTCACTTTGTTGAGTATAAGCCTTATTTCTCTACTCCTTATCTTCAGGGGGAGTTGCCTATACTTGAAGATAAGGAGGAGTCAAGTCTGCCACCACTAGAATTACTCTCACCCGAGTCACCATTACTGGAAACACCCTCACCCGAGTCACCCAAAAACCAAGCAGATAGGAAAATCTTTGATCATTTCCGGTTTGATCAGGTGTATACAAGGAAGAGAGATCCTATTGTGGCTTCAAGGCAGGAACAACTCACTAAACCAACTCCTGGAAATGAGGTAACAATCTGTGAACCAAATTTAAATACATCACCAGTAGATTCTCCTTCCAACAGTGACCTTGATCTGCCTATAGCTGTGAGAAAACAAACCCGAGAATGCACAAAAAGGCCTCTATATCCCTTGTCTCATTTTGTAACTTTTCAGAAATTCTCTCCAAGCCACCAAAGTTTTCTCTCAACCCTAAACACAATTCCTATTCCTAACTCATTATCTGAAGCATTATCAAAGAAAGAATGGAGACTTGCTATGGAGGCTGAAATGGATGCACTGCAAAAGAATGAAACTTGGGAGTTGGTTGATTTACCTAAGGGTAAGAAACCAGTAGGCTATAAGTGGGTGTTTGCAGTAAAGTTTAGGCCAGATGGATCTCTAGAACGCTATAAGGCAAGGCTGGTTGCAAAGGGATATACTCAAACGTATGGGGTGGACTACCAAGAAACATTTGCACCAGTAGCAAAGATGAACACCGTGAGAATCTTGCTATCCGTGGCTGTCAACTTTGATTGGGAATTACAGCAGTACGATGTGAAGAATGCCTTCCTCCATGGAGAGCTAGAAGAGGAAATTTATGAGTATTCCACCAGGGTTTAGTGGAGCTAATAATCACAAGGTTTGCCGGTTAAGAAGGGCATTATATGGGTTTAAAACAATCACCTCGGGCTTGGTTTGGACGGTTTGCCAAGGTGATGATAGCCAATGAATACAAACAAAGCCAAGGTGATCACACTCTTCATCAAACATTCGACCTTAGGGGGAGTCACGATATTAATAGTATATGTGGATGACATTATAGTGATAGGGAATGATGAGGTAGAAAAAAGGTCTTGAAGGAGGTTCTAGCCAAGGAATTCGAAATAAAAGATCTAGGGAGGCTAAAGTACTTCCTTGGAATTGAAGTGGCTCGATCTAGACAGGGAATTTTTATCTCAACAAAAATATGTCACGGATCTACTTAAGGAAACCGAATTGATGGCTAGCAAACCGGTTGGAACTCCTATTGAACAGAACCACAGATTGGGTGAAGCTCTTGGAGATAAGGCAGTGGATAGAGAGGTGTAACAAAGACTTGTTGGCAAACTCATTTACCTCGCTCATACTCGGCCGGATATAGCCTACTTGGTTAGTGTCATTAGTCAGTTTATGCACGATCCTAGAGAAGTTCATCTACATGCAGTCTATCGAGTTCTTCATTACTTAAAAGCACATTCGGGAAAAGGAGTCATATTCAAGAAAGCTTCGAATATGAACCTGGCAGTATACACAGATGCCGACTTTGCAGGATCACCAGTTGATAGGTGATCAACTACGGGCTATTGCACATTCCTTGGAGGGAACTTAATTTCCTGGAAAAGCAAGAAACAAAGCGTTGTAGCAAGGTCAAGTGCCGAAGCTGAGTTCAGAACTATGGCAGCAGGAGTATGTGAATTAATGTGGGTCAAGATTATTCTAGAAGACCTAAAGATTCAATGGAGCAGACCTATGAGACTATATTGTGATAACAAGTCAGCTATAAGCATTGCTCACAACCCTGTGCAGCATGACTGGACAAAGCATATCGAGATAGACAGACATTTCAGTAAAGAGAAGCTAGATAGTGGTCTAATTTGTATGCCATATGTTCCTACGGGGCATCAGCTGGCAAATGTAATGACAAATGGGTTATGTGATAGTATGTTCCATGAGAACATTAGCAAGCTGGGAATGGTGGACCTATATTCACCAGCTTGATGGGGAGTGTAGGAAATCTCGGATGAGATATTAGAGGAGGATTTTTAGGAGATTTTCTAGTATAGGAAATCAGGAAAGATTACCGAGTCCTAAAGTCTTGGAAAGGGGCTGATCTGCTTTAGATTTCTTTCCTGATTCTGTGTAACATAAAGTGTCTATAAATAGAGTGTAGAATAGATTGTAATTAACGATTTACTTCATAATAAAGAATTATTCATTATTCTTTAGGTGCTTATCTCAATTGCAGTCAACTTGGATTGGCCACTACAACAACTAGATGTAAAAAATGCATTCCTAAACGGAAATTTGGAAGAAGAAGTCTACATGGAGCCGCCTCCAGGATTTGACGAGAGATTCGGCTCAAAAGTCTGTAAGTTAAGGAAATCCTTGTATGGTCTCAAACAATCACCAAGAGCATGGTTTGAGAAATTCACCCAATCCGTCAAAAAACAAGGATACACTCAGGGACAGACAGATCACACAATGTTTATGAAGTTCTCAGGGGGGGAAAGTAGCTATCCTAATTGTCTATGTGGATGACATTATCCTCACTGGAGACGATTTGTCAGAGATGGATAGGCTCAAAAAATGTCTAGCATCTGAGTTTGGGGTCGTTGAGACACTTTCTAGGTATGGAGGTTGCTCGATCAAAGCAAGGAATTGTGATTTCTCAAAGGAAGTATGTACTCAATTTCCTAAAGGAGACAGGCATGACAGGTTGTAGACCCTCTGAAACGCCAATGGAGCTGAATGTGAAACTCGGAGATAGCGAGAAGAAGGTTCCTATTGACACAACTAGATACCAAAAGTTGGTCAGTAAGCTGATTTATTTGTCACATACACGTCCAGACATAGCCTTCGCAGTAAGTGTGGTAAGCCAATTCATGCATTCTCCATATGAAGAACATCTAGAAGCCGTATACAAAATCCTGAGATACTTAACAAGTACTCCAGAAAAAGGATTATTCTTTAAGAAGAATGAACAATAGGGGATTGAAGCCTATACTGATGCTGATTGGGCTGGTTCAATAATTGATAGGCAGTCTACTTCTGGGTATTGCACGTTTGTGTGGGGTAATCTAGTTACGTGGAGAAGCAAGAAGCAGAGCGTAGTGACTAGGAGTAGTGCGGAAGCATAGTTCAAAGCTATTTCCCAGGAAATCTGCAAAATACTATGGCTGAAACGTGTGCTTAAGGAATTAAGAAAGCCTATAGAACAACCAATGAGGCTTTACTATGACAACAAAGCCGCCATCAGCATTGCACACAGTCCGGTGCAGCATGACAGGATGAAGCATGTGGAAATAGACCGGCACTTTATAAAAGAGAAGCTTGAAACAGGCAGCATATACTTACCATTTGTCCCGACAACACAACAAATTACAGATATCCTAGACCAATGAGGCTTTACTATGACAACAAAGCCGCCATCAGCATTGCACACAATCCGGTGCAGCATGACAGGATGAAGCATGTGGAAATAGACCGGCACTTTATAAAAGAGAAGCTTGAGACAGGCAGCATATACTTACCATTTGTCCCGACAACACAACAAATTACAGATATCCTAACGAAAGGACTCCACAGACCGAAGCATGAATTTCTGATAGGCAAGTTGGGCATGATTGACATCTATGCACCAACTTGAGGGGGAGTGTCGAAAAGATAAGAGATAATTAGTTAGAGTTGATTAAGATAAGTTTTAGATTAGGATACGCTAAAAGTCAAATAAAAAAAATCTGTTTCAAACAGATTCATTATCCTAGGTTTAGATAAGGTTGAATTCGAATTTTATTAGGATAGATGTTATTGAGTGGATAGGATTTTATCCGTGGCACTCCTAGGGCTATTTATACCTATTTTTACCAATTAAATCAATAATATAGAAGAGTTTTTTTCCTTCAAAACTTACATATAGCATTTAAAATAGCATTTCGCATTGGAGAACAAATCAAATTCTATTTTCACACTTTTTCGGTGCCAAATATAGCATTGGTATTAACATTTGCATTGGAGGTGGTCTTAAGACAATTAATTTTAACACGGTTAAACAGTAGAATATACGAGAATGTAGACATACATAGAATCGTCGCCCTGCCAAGACAACACTGCGGATCTCACTACCACTGGCCACATCTTCATAACACTCGTACAAGATGTCCATGCACGGATAATATGATGCACTATAAGCAGCCTCAAATTCCTTTTTGCCTTCTTCTGACAAGGAGTTGTATACAGCCAACATGCCCTGTTAAAATTTCCACAGTATGAAACAACTATCAACAATTAATGGCAAAATCCAAAACTCTCACACAAGCAAGCACGGCATGAATACATATCATTCACGCGAGAACAAGATGTGAAGTTACGATTGGTTCCAAAATTTGAGCAGAGTAAAACCTTAGTTGAGATGGTTTTTGATATGATTCCAGTGATGCACTCGACGGTGTTCTTGTAAGCCAGATCTTCACTCATTCCATTTTCAGTGTACCTTCTAAATAGGGACTCCACAACACCGTGAACAGCTCCAAGTAAAATGCCTATCAATAATAGTAGTGGTCAGGCATCACAAATAGTGGGAAAACGAAAAAACAAGGGAACGAAAGCAATTCTACCTCGCTCGCCAAAGATGTCACTTTTGTATTCCTGCTCTAGTGTAGTGGCAAACGTAAAAGGAGAACCAAGGGCAACTGACCATCCCAATGCCACATCAGTGGCTCTACCATCAACATCCTGTACAGAAGTTCATCAGTAATTAGAGATCAGTTGAGTAAAACAAGGAAGCACGAAAATAGGGGTTGGGACTAGAGGCAGAAGAAAGACTTTAGCCCACCTGGTGGACGGCAAAACTGGAATTAATTCCAGCACCATTTATCTCTTTTCCTTGGACATAAAGCCTCCTTACAGAAGGACCCATACCCTTTGGACATACAGCAATTACGCTGATATTCTTGGGGAAATCTAGTCCTTCCGACTGCAAATGGCCTAAAAGAAACCCATGGGAAAGCCCAAGGATGCTGTTTGGCTTCATGTGGGAGAATACTTTCTCATAGTTATCAGCCTGCATCATATTATCAGGTTATATCCTTTTCAACAAAACACTTACGAGCAAAATCAATCATCCAATCACAGATTCTAACATTAATATCGATCATCGAAAGCAAATTCACACTACATTCATTCACCATGACAAAGTTTCGGCCAACATTTCCGAGAAGTAATAAAATATAAAATAAGGGTAAAAATAACAGACCTGCGCAGAATCAGAAATGAGCAGCAAAACAAGATCACTGCCTGAGATTGTTTCATATATATCACCCAAAGTCCCATTCTCTTCGGTGAAGCCAGCTGCGCGAGCTTCAGCAAAAGAGCGGGATCCCTTCCTCAATCCAATCTGTAAAATAAAAGGCAAAACATCAGCAAAGCTACATTACCGAATAGCAAAAACTTAAGAAAATAGAAACAAATAATTATAACAATAAAAAACAAAAATAAAAAATAAAAAAACAATAGTAAAAAGAGAGAGTATTACCTTGACCACGATGTCAGACTTTGCTTCAGCAAGAGAATCTCTCAAGTTCTGAGCTTGAGCAGGCCCCTGAACAAACAATGTAATGTATATAAAAAATGACTCTTAGAAATGAAGAAACCAATCTTTACTTCACGAAAACAAAAAATATGAATTAAGAAAGTCCCAAAATTTATACACTTAAACAACTGTCTTAAGTTTAGGTTTTTGACAGAATATCAAATGCAAGCTTAACAACGACGACAAAATAATTAATAAAAATAAACATCAGTCATGTAAATATCAGTAGATCAAAATCATAGAAGTGAAAGAAAAAATAATAAATATTGAAAGAGAATTAACCTGAGAACCCCAACCAATAACGCCAATCTGCTTAATAGCCTTGAACGCATCGTGCAACAAAGGGAACAAATCTCTCCCTCCTCTCACAATATACTGCGATATATAAACAAATAAACAAAAACCCATTTAACAATAGCATCGTATATATCAACCAAACACACACATATAAGAGAGAAGAGGAGAGAGAGACGGAGACCTCTTCATAACCAGCGAGGTTGACCTTCTCCTTCTTGAAAACGGAGGTTTCAAAATCAAGAGAAGTAGGGGACTTGATGGTGGGTACGGAGACCATACGAGCTCCGAGGGCTGAAGGGGAACCAACATTGTTGGTTCTGGCTCTGAGAGGCCTCACGGACTTGGAGGCCACAGAGACGAAGCTCAGGGTTTTGGGAGCCACATGGGTTTTGGAGGAAGTCGACAACGGCGCAGAAATGGCCGCATGGAAGGTGGAAGCAGTGACCGCCGCCATTGATGACAGAAGGTAATGAGAGTGACAGAGAGAGAAGTGTTGAGAAGAAGGGTTTTTGATTGTGGCAGAGAGACCCCTCTCACCACTACTGTTCTAGTATTAATAACCTGTCGCCACGTCTAGGCACCAATAGCAATAAGTGAAGGGTATGTTTGGTATAAGATTTTTTTGGGTTTAAACTCAGAATTTTAATTATACTATAGTATTTTTTTTAAAAAATTTAAATTTTAAAAGTTATAATTAAAATTAATGGTTTAAATTTGTGCGCCAAATGGGTTCGAAAATTACCAATGATTTTTTTTCTTGTGTGTGTTAACAAAAAGAGATGGGTGATCAGAAGAAAAAAAAAACAGAGAGACGTGTTATTTACCTTTTTACGGGTTTTGGGACGTGTTCTTGCATATATTACTGTATGTGTCATTTGAGCAGCTTATTAAAAAAACTCCTTTTAATTTTAAATACATAGTAATATAAGATATTAAAAAATAATTAAATGTATGTGTAATTTTTAATGAGGCTCATTTCAAAAATTAGATTTTTTTTAAAAAATGTCTGTTTCAATCGAAACGTATGTTTATATATCAAAATGTATGTTTCAACTTAAATGTATCAAAACTTATGTTTTTGTCAAATGTTGTATTGTCATAAATAAAATTGAACATGCCAAAAGAAATATTTTGATATGAACACATCAAATAAAAAACTAATTAGTGTGTATATATAGAAAAGAAAAAAAGTTTATGTAAGTGCATATTTGAGTATCATTATTTCAATGGTAATTTTTTTAAAAAAAATATAAAACATATTTAAAAACAAATCAAACATAAAAAACTAATTAGGATGTATATATGATAAGAAAAAGAAGTTGGCTTAAAGGTATATTCGAGGGAAAATATTTCAGTAGAGTAAATAAGAATAAAAAATTAGTCAAACACGTAACTTAAATATATAAAGGATTGTAAGAAAATTACTTGAAGAACATATTGAAAAAAATATTTTAACTGAGAAATTAAAACACGTAACTTAAATATATAAAGGATTGTAAGAAAATTACTTGAAGAAGAACATATTGAAAAAAATATTTTAACTGAGAAATTAAAAAAAATAAGGATTGTAAGAAAACTATGTTCATGGGTTTAAACATCAAATTCATGGTATTGATTATGCGGCAATGTTTTTTTTTTCTCTATATATATTTGAATTTAAAAAGTTATCGCTAATGGATTCTCTCACAAAATTTGAATGAAGAATTAAAACTACTAGTTTGAACCTATGAACCAAATGGGTTCTTGAGTAAGAATGAAAAATATTTTAATTGATAAATTACAGTAGAAAAAATAATTTAACAAAGTGGTTTTAGAGAATATATATGTGAAAAAAGGTCAAAAAATGAGAAGAAATATAAAGAAATACCCGTGTAAATAAAAAAAGGTCAAAATAAATAAGTTTTAGAGTAAAAAGAACAAAACAGAAATAAATAAATAAATATATTTTAAGATAAAAACAATTAACAAAGTGGTTTTAGAGAATATATATGTGAAAAAAGGTCAAAAAATGAGAAGAAATATAAAGAAATACCCGTGTAAATAAAAAAAAGGTCAAAATAAATAAGTTTTAGAGTAAAAAGAACAAAACAGAAAAAAATAAATAAATATATTTTAAGATAAAAACAAGAAAAGAAATAAGAAGAGGGACTTAAAAAGAAAAAAAAAGAGGAGGAGCACTTTCAACCAAAACGTAAAGTGATGCACTTTCTCATTTTATTATATAGATATAGATATGTTATATATGACCCGTTTAGTTTGCTAATTTGAGTTTTTAATTTGAGTTGAGATGTGATTATGTGTGAGAGTTTTATACTGTAATAAAAAATTTAGATATGACTATTTTTAAAATTTTTTACTGTAAGAAAATTTAAATTAGTAAAATGAACGGAGCGATAGATACATGCAGTCCTTTAGTGCTTTTATTTGGACAAAAACAATGAGATGACGAATAGTACGAGTGTTTTTTCTTAAGGTCCGTTTAGTTCGCTGATTATAGTTTTTAATTTGAGTTGAGATGTGACTTTATGTAAGAGATTTTTACTGTGGCAAAAAAGTTAGATATGATTATTTCTGAGAACTTTTTACTGTAACAAAACTCGAATTCTAAACTCTAATCGGTGAAATGAACAGGTAATACTCCTTTGTCTTTTTTGTTCACACTTTACAATTTAGGTATTTTTTTTCCTTTTATGACATGTACATCAAAGAAATTGCACTATATAATTTAAGGATAAAATTATTTTAGTAGTTGAGTTATAGTAAAACATGCTCTTAATATTTTGTGTTTTTAATAATATTAAAATAATATATCGATATTTTTAAAAATTTCTTCTTGATACTGAAGCATATTTTTTAGACATAAAATAATTTTAATATCCTCTATTTAATTAACCAACAATTGATAAATAAATAAAAAGTTTAGAAAATAATTTAGACATTTAAATATTAGAAAAAAAACGTATATAAAAAATAAAAAACAAAAATATATTCTTACTCGTTTTGTTCTTCTAAGTTCTAAAATTTAAAAATGTAAAATTTACGTTTATTTTACTAATTTAAATTTAAATTTTAAATTTTATTACGATAAAAAATTCACAAAAACAACTATATTTAATTTTTTTATTATAATAAAATATTTTTATATAAAATCATATATTAATTTAAATTAAAAACTCGAATTAAACACTTTAATCAAAAACAACTTTTAACAACACAAATCACACTGAAAGTCAGAACTTCAAACAACACAGTTCAACAATACATATCAGATTGAAAGGTCACAACTTGAACAACACAAATTAGAAACAACACAAATCAAGAAACTGCTCAAATCATCCATTCTGCTTCCAATTTCTTCTCCAACATCTCAGACCCTAACCTCCTCCAACCTCTTTCTCTTGCCACATTGTCGAATGGAAAAAAATAAAATAAAACTAACCTAAATCTAAATTTGGGCAACAATTCTAAGGATATCCTAATAAAAAAAACCTAGATGAAAAACCAAATCCAAATGAACTGGTGCAGCCTCATTATTGACGCTCATTGTGCGACCACCAAATCCGCGAGCTTTTACGCACTGAGCTCGCCAGTGAGGGTTCTCCGTGGTCACGAACAGCCGTCGTAGATCTTGGCGGAAAAGGACGGACGCCCAATGGTGGGTCGCCGCGGGATTCGGCGAGATCTTGGTCTTGGAGATCCAAGCTTTTTCCTCCAAAACCCATTCTCCTTCTAAACCCTCCCCCTACCCGCGAGTGTTGAGCCCCACATTGAACCTCCTTGCAGATCTGGTTTGGTTGATTGAGTATGAAATTGGCCAGAAGGTGATGCAGATGTAACGAGTAGACCATATCTCATTTTTACTGGGTTTTATTTCAATTGGTTTTAACTTTTAGGGCCTCCTTCCTTCTTAAGTTTTCAATTTAACTTAAAATATGATATTTTTTAAGAATTATTAATTATAATAAAAAAAATTAAATATGAATATTTTAATAATTTTTAACTATAATAACATAAAATTAAAAATTTAAATCAATAAAATGAACGAGGCATAAATATATTAAAATCAATTAAAAAATTATTTTCAACATTTTTCTCAATTTATTAGTTTTTGCTTAATTAATAAAGGGTACTAAAGTTATTTTACATCTTAAAAATCAGTTTCAAAGTACCAAGAAGATGTTTTTAAAAACGTTGAGGTATCATTTTAATATTATTAAAAATATAGAGTACTAAGAGCATGTTTTATTATAACTCAAATAGGATACCAAAATAATTTTATCCCTATAATTTATTTAAAATTTATTGCAATAGCTTTTTTTAAAAGAATTATTATTGCAACAGCTACTAATAAACTTTTGGGGTAAACCATAAACTATGAAAGTAATTTTTCGCATGTGTTCTTACTTTATTTTTTTTGTTACTAGTTAAAAAATATATATTTTTTAAATGTGTTCTAACTTAATTATTTTTCGTGTAATTTTTATCATATCAAAAATTATCTTTATATATATCCCTTTTCTAAAATTAATTTAAAAAACATTAAATAGTTGTATAAATAAATTTGTTATGAATGGTTCTACATGCATCTCCGTTTTTACTCCCTACAACATAATACAACACATTTAAAAAACTTTTAAATTAGCAAAACAGACAAAATTAATGAAGAAACAAATTATATATATACTAAAGGAAAGCCCCGTTGGCACCGTTCATCCTCTCACGGAACACTATTCATTGTACAGTAACTTTTTTCCCCGATTTTGCCCTTTGTTTTTCTTCTTTCTTCTCTTTTCTGAACGTGGGCAATTTTGTCTTTTCGGCACGATGTTTTTCCGGATTTGCCCTTTTCCTTTCTTCTTCGTTTCTTCCTTAGTCCGTAATTTCGCCTGTTTAGGGCTTCATTGCTTTGCCTCCCTATTGTTATGCTTCGTTTTCTTCTCTGCGGCCGCTTCTTTCATTTCGTCGTTTGCTTTTACTTACTCCTTGCTTCGGCTGCTTCTTATTTTCTGATCTTCCTTATTATTGTTGTTTCTTATTTGATCTTTCTTTTGTTGATGTTTGCGGTGTAGATATTTTTAATTGTCTTTTACTCCTTCTTTTCTCTTTTGATTAAGGAAATTTGGGTGAGATTTTTATTGTTCTCGCACGTGTTTTCGCTGTTTCCATTAGGGATTTTGGTTAGGCCTTCTTTTGCTCTTTTGATTCATCCTCTTCTTCATCTTTTTTTTCTCCGTTATTTCCATCGGGATTTTGTTTGGGTCTTCTATTTTGCTCTTTTGATTCATCCTCTTCTTCATCTTTTTTTTGTGTTCTCCGTTCGATTATTGTTACGGGTTTGGTGTAATCTATTTTTTTTGTTAGATAAATTAGTCTTCTTCGGCTCTGTTTTTAAAATTTTATTTAGTCATTGATAATTTGGAAGTTTCGTTATAATTTTTTTTATTTATTTTTTGAAATATGTATACGTTTGCTAATGATTGTTTGTTTTGTTCGTGGCTGATTTTTACAGGCAGAGTGCATATTTTTTCATTCCTTTGCTAATTTTCATGTTCTCAGATTTTGGATCTGAGTTTTGGTTAGATTAATCTACTTTGTATTTCTTTATATGCTGATTTGTGGTGCTGATTTGTAAGGCTTACAATACTCATTTGTACTGTTAGATGGATGATTTGTTTCCTTCTTATTATAGAAGCATTAAATGAGTCTCTGATTTTATTTTTCGTTGCTTTTTATCCTTTGAAATATGCAGACAGCCTGGGAGGACAAATGAGGAATTTTTTTTTTCATGTTAGATTGTTAGATTGTTATTTATTGATTTGTATTCTTAGGTTAATGATTTTCATCCTCCTTGCAGCAGAGGCATTAAATGTGTTGTGATTTTCTTTTTTTTTTTTGCATAGTCTTGAAGGAAAAAAATCTAGCCTCAGTGCTGTCCTTTCCTTTTCTTTTCTTCTTCTTTATTTTAGTGTCTTTTTTTGTAAATACTTTCTTAGTTTTTTCACCGACTTTGCATTACCAAGTGTCATCTTATTATTCATCATCTTCCTCTTTTTATATGCGTAGAACATTCATGAGTTCTCAAGAGACCCCAACTGTTTCTATTGCACATGACATCTTTATATTTCTACTCTATTGCCCCTCATTTACTCCTTTACTGTGCCTTTGCCTATATACTGCCTTATTATCTTTGCTCTACCTCTTTTACTTCTCTTTGGTTGGCCGAGATTCGTTGTTTAACGCTATGTTGATCATATTTCAAGTACTATTGCTAATAATAGACATATGTTTCATTGATGCTGAGTATATTGGTTTATCACTGTGTTGTCACTTTCTGTTATTTTTTTATAATGCTCATAAAAGTATCTTATTATTGTTAATAAATGTTAGCGATTCCTGGTTGTCTTTTTCTGATTTTCACGAGCATATAATGCTTATGTATTGGTTTGCTATTTATTTATGCCGTATACGTATTTGTATCCAACATATGTACATATGACATCTTTTAATGTGTATATTTTTTGTTGATGCTAAGTATATTGATCTATTGTTCTATTCCTGCTTTGTGTCATTTGTAATAATACTTAGAAAAGTCTCTTCTTATTGTTAATAAATGGTACTGATTCATAGTTGTCTTTTTCTGATTTTTCACCAGTTTATAATTCTTATGTACTGGTTTGTTACTCATTTTTGTCATATGCCTATTTGTATCCAATATATACATATATGTGTCATAGCTTTTAATACCTATATCTTTTATTGATGCCGACTATATTCATTTATTGTTGTATTGTTGCTTAGTACATTGATTTATTATTATATTACAGGTTTATCTTACTTTCTATAATGCTTAGAAAAGCCTCTTCTTATTGTTAGTAAATGTTAGTAACTCATAGTTATGTTTTTTTTTCTTTAATTTTCACCAATAAATAATGCTGATGTATTTGTTTTATTATGCATTTATGTCATATGCATATTTGTATTCAATATATCTATATATGATATCTTTCATTTGTATTTTAACACAGTTTCTTTTGGCTGTTGTACTTCATTTTGGCTCATTTATTGCTCAACCCTTTAAGCGTTGTACTTTTCGCCTGCATTTAGTTGCTTGGTGTTTTCTGCTTAAGGCAGTGTTTGTGGCGTTGCAGGTACGATTATTAACTATTACCTATCTCCTTTAATCTCTGTGGTTCATATTGAATCCTTTCACTACTTTTTTCTTTGTGTTATATTCATAAATAGTAATGACATATGCACTTTTTTTAGTACTTCTTTTATACACTTACCTATATATGTAAAAACATATATATAATGTGGCAATGATGGTTATGGGCGATTTCAATTTGTTGAATTTTATATAATCTGTCCAAGAGTTGCTGTCACTAACTTCATTACATTTAAGCTGTGATGTTGTTCATTGATCCCTGCTAAAACTATTTAGTCAACATCATTTACTACAAACTTAGCATGTTCTCTTTTTTTTTTTTACCCATGAATTACATACCTCTTGATATTGTTCATTAACTGACATAACATTACCCATTGTCCAGTAAGTGCCTTTTTTCCCCGGTTTGTCTTTTACTTTTCTTTTTTCTTTTTTTTTTCCTTTTCTGAGTGTGGGCAACTTTATTATTTTGGTTCTTGCTTTTGCTGAACTTACCTTTTTTCTTTCTTTTTTACTCTGCCTTTTTTCCCCGGTTTGTCTTTTACTTTTCTTTTTTCTTTTTTTTTTTCCTTTTCTGAGTGTGGGCAACTTTATTATTTTGGTTCTTGCTTTTGCTGAACTTACCTTTTTTCTTTCTTTTTTACTTTCTAAATACCCTTAGAGTGTCATTTTGCTCTTCACTGATTTAACCATACTAGATTATACATTTCTCCTGAAGTTAAACTCTGATTTCATCAACTTCTATTTATGATCTTTTACTAAGTTATTTCTCTATTTGAATTCCCAATCGCATCAGCAACACAAGCACCATCCATCGAAGAACAAAGAACAACAAATAGAAAAACAATCAATGAATTAAAATTGCTGCAACAAGAAATTAATTAGGTCAGTACTATACGGTTCCACATTTTTTAACTTTAAAACTATACTATTTAGGCTGACAATCTATTCTCAGCAAGCCAAGGATGGTACTATAACTCATGCCCCATATGTTATCCACAATTAAGAGAAGCAGGAAGTGGTTGGTGGTGTAACAATCACGGGCATATAAAAACAACACCATCCCCATGGTAATGAAAATTAAAAATTATTTATTATAAAAATATATTTACCTTCCTTAATTATTATAAATAATATTTCACACTTACAATCTATTACTATATAAAATACACGTACAAATTAATCACAAAAATCGAGGACCGTACCGGAAACATGGATGTAGCTATATTTGGCAGAGCATCGCAGGTCCTCATCAAGAAACCCTGCTCCATTCTAACAATAGATGAAGGCTTTACAAATCGGTTCACAATCCCACCAATTATCAACCAATTGAGAGGACAAATAAAAATCTTCCAAATATATTCCAACAAAGAGGAGGACAAATAAATACAATTGCATCGAGAATATTTGAAGATACTCAACCTGTAATATCACCACCACAAACATCTCCCACATATTTACCAACAACAAGGTAAAATATTTATACTAATTTATATCAACTGTATATAGAAAACAATATCTACTATTTCAAATATATATTTAAATAATATTATATGATTTTAGCCCTGAAGCAAAAACACAACCATTAGCGCCACTACCAATTGATCCACAGACACCAATCCTAAAAGAATTAGCTACAAGGTAAAATATATCGACTTATTTATTTTACTCATCAATAAAAAATAATAACTACAATGTTACACATATATGTTTTAATAACATTTTTCTATTTTCAGTTCTCGTCCAAAAAAAACACAGCAGTCGAGAAAACGTCCAAGAACCAGATAATACAACCATACTTAAATTGAAATCTTTTTAATCTTCAATAATATCAATACTAATTTCTCAAAAATTTATGTTTTGCAGCTAAGAAAGAGCGAGAAAAATGAAAAAAAAAAAGGCATCAAACTCAAATACAACTTAAACAACCTTTTATAATGAAATCATATGTATATATGTATATATGTAAATAGCTTTTTATAATAACTTTTTGTAACAACATCATTGTAAATAATATTGTAAACAACTTTTTATATATAGACATATATATGTTTATATAAATAAATACATTACTGTAAAAATTGTCAATTCTTTCTATATCACAAAATTATCACCCGCAGCAACGCGCGGGCACAAAGCTAGTGATTTCTAATTTTGTGATAATTAAAATAATAATTGAGCTTTTATTTATTAGACTCCAAAAGATAAAAGACTAACTACCCAACCGATGTGGGACAAAAAGCAATAGTAGCCAACTAACGTAGGATAAAAAATGTGTTTAGAATTGTTCTTGTTTTTATTTTTCACGTTTAAAAAAAAAAGATTTAAAACGGCATTTGGCACAATTAAAGACAAAAAATAGAAATGAAAATGATTTTTTAGTTTAGTGTAAAATGAGAGAAAAATAAAAAGCACGGGCGTGTTTGGAATTCAAAAATGATTTTTTAGTTTAGTGTAAAATGAGAGAAAAATAAAAAGCACGGACGTGTTTGGAATTCGTTCCAAAATGATTTTATTTTTTATATGAAAATGAAAATGAAAACGTTTTCAATCTCAGACAGAAATTATTTTTGAAAATGCGTTTGGTAGTTTTATTAAGAGATTAATTTTATTTCTCTCTCATTTTACACTAAACTAAAAATCGTTTTCATTTCTGTTTTTTGTCTTTATTACGCAAAACGCCATTTTGGAAACGTTTCATTTTTTCTTTTTCAAAAAACGTGAAAAATAAAAATGAGATCAATTCCAAACACGGTACTTCATCATTATATTCTCCAGACTTGAGAAAATTATGTAACTTTGATATATAAAAAGTAAAATAAAACCAATAAAGTGAAAGAACATATCCACCAAACTCAACAAATAAAATCTAAGAAGGAAGAAATTACGATCACATTTTTTATTCTTGTTCACAAGAAAGAAACATTCACCAGAAAAAAGAAATAAATCTAAAATTTTTCTATCTTTGGGTTTATAGCTTGACTTTTAGAGGACTCAAATTGTTGGATGGATTTTTCAGAGCTAATAAATATGTAATAAGTTTTCGAGCGATCCGAGCGTATCGGGTATTACTTGATTGTACGCTAGAGAAACCACCTAAATGAGTGAGGGTACACTAGGAAAACTACCTGAGTGTGCACTTGGATAACTACCTGAGTGTACACTCGGGTAGAGAAGAAGTTGGAAGGTCAAGACTTATCTAGCATCAATGTCAAGTAACGTCGACGATTAAAGTAATTCAATAACTCAAGTTTAATTCACTTATTAATTGTTTATCAGATGTAACACCCAAAAAGGTGAAGAGCCTTATTGTATTAAAGATAGAATAAACTATCGAATTAATGGGAAAAATTAAACCCTCAATCTCCAATGTACTATAAATTCTCTTGATTCGAGAGAAAAAGATACACACTTATCCTTGAATACAATTACTTTCTGATTGTCTTCACTTTGCTCTTATTGTTTATGAGGTTCATTGTGTTCTTCGAGTGTTCTTAAGTCATTTACTTATTCAATCTGAATTATCAGCCTAGGGACATTAGAAAAGTGTTGGACGAAATTTCACTCCAACACAAATGATAAAGATAAACCAAAAATTGTGTCTTCTGGGAATACGGTTGAAAATTTTCAATTGTGGAATGTACGGCTTGTCTTTCTTGACTATGCAATTAGGATTATAATTTCATTCTAGTATGCTCTCAAGGCATGTGTGTTTGACTTTATCCTTTGCTTGTTCTTAAAATTCTGTCATTCTCAATATGCCAACTTTTTACCTTGACAGTTTTGGTATGTGACAGGAGGAGCTTGATTGGAATGAAATGTTGATAAAGCTCTATGTTGGAAGAGAGGTATGTGGTTTTTATGGCTTTTTTTATCAGGCAAAAAAAGTTTTAGAACATTAACAAAAGCCTTTTTCTCCCTTTTTGTGAATGAGAAGAGTAGCCTATCTTGAAATCAAGTTCCATTGAAAAGCTCAATTCTGGTTCATAGAAAAGTTTGAACAGAAATTGAGAGACAATGACTTTTGTACGTTTAATTTATGATATGAATTGAAAAAAGATAAGTTAGTCGAAGCCTATAGATTTGGAACTTTGTAGGCGGCTGCCAATTTTCTACTACACTTGATGAGTATTTGATCTTTATAAATGATGCGGACTTCCCTTGAATTGCTACTTATCACCTCTGAACAATTCTTGTTCTAACAGTTGGCTTGGACTTTTCATACGAAAGTACAGATAAAAGTTCTCTACAATGAAAAAGGAGAAAAAACAGAGAAGAGAGAAATTATGTAAAGAATGTGAAATCATAATTACAATATATTTCAACAATTGAGTGGGGATTACGATTCATAACAACATATTTCAACTATTCATTTGGGATACAATTATAATCTTTCTTGCAAAATAAAGACATATTAAATTTTTTTTTTTTTAAAAATTAGGGCAAAAACCAAGATTGCCACAAAAAATTCCCCCCTCTCTCTAGGGTTTCTTTTTTTTTTTTTTTATGTCGCTCTCTTTTTTCCTCTAGAGCCGGGGATTTTGGTCTAGGTCCCATGGTGATGATCATGGTGGTGGCAGCCACTTCATACATATAGTGGACGGGTAAAAGGTGTCAAGTTTTTAGCTGACTATGTTGTCGCGTGTTGGATCTACGAATTCTTGCATCCTCGGGATCTCCCTCTTCTTATCGCCGTGGTCATAGAGGTGGGGTTTATTTACGGATGAGCGCTCGACACTAATGGTGGAGGCGATTGGGTCCCGCCAGTTTGTCCTCTATGGTCTTGTTCGCCAGCTTTTCGTTGGTAATTTTGTCCGTGTGGCTGTTAACTTTTGTCCTGGTTAGCAATGTTGATTATGTCATTTCAACATTTACGTTCTCGTGTTCACCTTTGCATCTTATTCGTCTTTATCGGTGGATCCAGTCTTTGTTCGTAATCCAATACCCTTCTATTTGTGGATCATTTACAACAATATTAGAGCCAATCTCAACTTAATTATTAAATGAAATTTTCTCATTCAAGAAAAAAAATTTAAAATTTAAGCGGGCGCACATGCTCCCATTCAATAAAAATATAGCTCTATTATTGGTAAGACATAATTAGAATTATATAAATTAAACACTTATAAATATAAAAATTTAATGATAAAAAATGAAGATACTTTTTTCTATGTTTTTTCCATAATAGAAGCGTGACTCCTCTGAGCATCCAGGGCACTAAAGCAGAGTCTTAACTTTGAACTAAAACAAAGAGCCATGAACCAAACTATGTGACATCACAAAAAAGATAATCTATCAAAAAATTAATGCCTTGGTATAGTTAATTAGCAACCTTTACGGATACCTAATCAAAAGGCGAAAAAAAAAAAAAACAAACTGTCTACAAAGTAATGCCTCCAAAGCCAAAAAAAAAGATGCCTATGATAGTGTGCACTTTGTCTAAATAATCCATTTAACTTTGTCATTATCACAAAATTGTTTAGAGTGATAATTTGGAAAACTTGAGAGTGGGTTGGTGGGGGAGGGGCTAATTGGCTGTATTGCAAAGACATGAGCTGGCTCTTTAACCCACATGGCTATATAAGTTTATTTCCCATTACGTTTATATGTGTGTATTTTTTTAGAAAAGTTTTTAATACTCATTATTAACAGATTATAATTTGTCCAAGCAATAACTTCAATCTTAGTGGGCGCCGCATAACAACAATTTATGACTGTGTTAGGTTTGCGCATCTTTGAAAATCTTGATACAATTGACTGTTACTTGTCGTAATCGATAACTTTGATTTGAATAAATAATAATAAACGTAGTTTATAGCTAGGGAAAAAGGAAACGATTTTGCTAAACAAAAAAAAAAGGGGGGCATTTTAAGCCTATGGTTTTGGTGTTCACGGGCTATGCATTGTATCTCATATTTTTTTTTTCCCTCTTTTATTTTAATCATTATTTTCTGAAACACGTGTGTGTGATTCCTTTTGTCGCTAGTAGAATCTTGTCCATTGTACTTAAAAAAAATATATATGAACTTCTTTTGTCATCTATGTGTATATCTTCATTGTTGAATCTTCCAAGTCTAGTAATAGAGAGTTCTAGCGTTATGATCTCACAGAGGAGAGTGAACTCTATGGCAAAAAAGTATATTCATAGTAGTAACTTTTTAGTACTTCACGTTCTTTTGAAAATTTTACGAGACGTTTAGTTTATGGATTAAAATTATGAGATTAAAATTATTTTTGATTTACGTGTATTTTTTTTTAGAAAAATACTGTAATGAATCATGAATTATGATTCAAATCATGATATAAATCTACATACTAAACGTCTCCTTAGTATGATAATTTTGTGATAATGATCTCACAGAGGAGAGTGAACTCTATGGCAAAAAAGTATATTCATAGTAGTAACTTTTTAGTACTTCACGTTCTTTTGAAAATTTTACGAGACGTTTAGTTTATGGATTAAAATTATGAGATTAAAATTATTTTTAATTTACGTGTATTTTTTTTTTAGAAAAACACTATAACGAATCATGAATTATGATTCAAATCATGATATGAATCTACATACTAAACGTCTCCTTAGTATGATAATTTTGTTATAGGGTATAAAAAAGAACTCAAGACTAGAGAAAGAAAAAGGAGGTGGGTTTAAATATTGTTTGTAACTTTTTGATTGAAACAAAAGATATTGTTTGTATTTTTTATGTTTATAGATACACCTTCTCCAATAAAGAAAGCATCAATGTCTGTCCCAAAGTTTCAACCTTTGTAGTGTGGACACTGTCACTGACCACTTGCTAAGCCTCCAATTTTGCTGCGCTTTTTGTTTTCTCATAAATTCTGCTTCTGAAGTTTTCTCACTTATGTTCCAAAAAAACATCTCAAACCAAACATGAACACTTTATAAGTTAGTAAGAAAGACCAATATTCCTAAAAACTACACGTCGTTCAAGATTGGTGTGATATTCAGTGTGATACCCTTTACTTGTTATCTCAAAATGGGATCGTTTTGTTGGAGTTCTGGTGTGTATAACTCTGGTTTTCAGAGAACAAATGATGGGGTTTTGGTGAACTCTGGTATGAGATATGGGCCGGCTTCGGCTTTGGCTTTGGCTTCGTCTTCATCGTTGGTTTTAGATAGTGTGAGAGGAGAGCTTGTGGAGGCTCCGGTAAAGTTGGAGAGGAAAATGGTGTCTGCGGAGAAAAGTGTTGAGGCCTTGAAGAACCACAGCGAGGCGGAGAAGAGGCGAAGAGCGAGGATTAACGCGCATTTCGACACGCTTCGTGGCCTAATTCCCGGTGCAAAGAAGGTTGATGTTTTTTTTTTCCCTTTCTTTTTTTCATATGATTTGGTTGAGTTAAATTCTACTATGAGCTTGTATGACGAAAAGTTGTTTCTTTTTTTTTTTTTGACATAGAACAAATGCCAATGTTACTAGTTAGCCAGTAGACCTAAAAAATACTAGGATAAGAAGGTTTCAAGAGCAAGAAAGTATACTATCATACTTGACCTTCTGTAATTGAGGGTACATTTTATGGTGAAAAATTGACAGTTTAATGTTTGGAGACGAAAACCAATTTTGACGCTTAACTTGGAAGCAAATTAAAATGTAGTAAGATGCTTGCGTCTTGTTATGTCAGAAGCATACGGGATAGTTACAAAAACTTCTTTTATATTTTTAATTTTTTCACAAATAGCTTTATATTTCCAAAAATCATAATTCGACAGCTTATAATGTGATTTTCTTAGCAAATTCCACCTCTGCCAATTGAGGCGCGGAATTTTGGCTTTACCCCGAAATATGACTAATGAGTGTTAACTGAGATGAAATTTATGGTATTTCAATAGCCAAACATACACAAAACGACACTCCATATCCTTATGCCAAATTTGAAGCTTTTATTCCTTTTCTTTCTTTTATCTGATAATTGAACACAATTGTTTAAACCCTTTGCAAGTGCACTAATACCAGTTGATTGGATACAATAATTGTACAGTTTTAAAAGAGTGAGATTGAAATTTGAGTGATAAAGCATGTAAATGAATCAAAATAGTTAAGCATGCTTAAAAATTACGTCAACTTTCAGGTAAAGTGATTAATCTGATTGTGTAGAATACAATAAGAAGCCATCCAATATAATAATAAAACGTCATTTTAGACCTTGATTGCCTATATATGGTGATACAACTGCAATAATAAAAGTTCCTTTTTGTGCTTATTATGCATACAATGTTTGGAATTTGTTACCTGATTAGCTAGCTTGAACTTTCAGATGGACAAAGCATCATTACTTGCTGAAGTAATCAGCCACTTGAAAGATCTAAAGCGGAAAGCAGCAGAAGCTAGTGAAGATTCCGATTGTGTTATACCGAAGGACATTGATGAAGTAAAAGTGGAACCAGATCATAAGTTGGTAGAAGGCAGGCCTTTTTCAATTAGGGCGTCTTTTATGTTGTGACTATAAACCTGGGCTTCTATCTGATCTAAGACAAGCGCTCGACGCGCTTCATCTGATAACAAAGCGAGCGGAGATTGCGACCTTGGGATGCCGAATGAAGAATGTTTTTGTAATGACCACCTCCAAAGAAGAGAACGATGAAGTCTGCCGTTTCTATGCAAGGTCTGTATGCCAGGCCCTTAGGGCTGTACTTGAGAAATTTTCTGCTTCTGAGGAGTTCTTAAAAAGTCCGCATTCGAATAAGAGGCGAAGGGTTTCGGTGTTCAATCCTTAGAGTTCAAGTTCTTTTTTAGGAGATCTCTTATGATAGTATGGTTTCCATTCATGTACATTTGCATACTGCATATAGGCTGCTGGTAAAGTTACCAATAGAATTTTTTTTTCCCTTCTGTATATTTCTGTTTAGCTGTATATTCCAAGCTCTTATGCTGATAGAATAAACCATTGTAATATAAACAGAGAGATTGTACCAAGTTTGTGTCATACAAGACATTTTTTGCAAGGAAAAGTTGTTTTGAGAATTTGTTGGTTAGTAGGATTGTGTTGGGGGGGGTTTTTTTTTTTTTTTTTTTTTTTTTTTTTTTTTTTGGGTTTAAGAAGAATTAGATAGACTTTAAAAATGGCTTCTATTAGTATTCCTGTACTTCAATTTATTTAATGCATTTTTTTTTGGCACTGCTTTAGCAAGAATAAAATAGCCATAACTTGTCATTCTTCTTTCCTTCCTGCGTGAGCTGCAGAATTATTAAATAGAGGAATAACTATCTCATTGTAACTTAATAAAAAATAGATGTGGAGGCACAAAATTACCTTGATTATTAGTTATAATCAGAAACCAGTGGTTCATATACAGACAAACTGAAAGGAAAAAGAAGATACAAATTTCAATCTCTTCCTTTCCTTTTTTTTTTTTTTTTTTTTTTTTTTTTTTTTTTTGGCCGTTGATAAAAACCTCCTAACTTCTGGTTCTGTTAGTTCTGCACCACAAAATTAGAAAACAAAGGATTCTGTATCCAAGTATGAATCCCAACATCACACCCAGATTACTCCATTTCTGAGATTGTTTCAGTCCTTTTTGCACCAAAAACTCGTCTCCATACAAAACACATTGGCCTCCGAGACTCGCCAAGCATCTATGCCTGCCCTTCTCTCCTCCATACTCGTTTATTATAAAGCACTCAAAAGGGTACTTAAACAAACTTAAGTAATGCATGAAAATCCAGTACCTTGGTATGTCTTCTTTAGATATGAAATACCCCGAAAAGAGAAAGAAAGATCCCATAAGCCCCGCGACTAGGGTCGTTCCAGAGATGAAGTTGGGCACAAGAGCACTAAAGCAAGCCACATAAGAGTTTGACATCAAAATCACCATCCAAACCACGAGTGAGAAGTAGAGGAATCCATCGAATTCCCTTCTCAATCCGACGAGCCAGTACACCGGCGTGGTGTAAAGAAAAGCGACGATGAGAAGGAAAGGAAGGAACACCAATGTGTTCGAGATCACATAAGAAGACACTCTATAAGCCCCTCTTGAAGTTTCTCTCATCAAGATTCTCCTCTCTTGCAGGTAAATTGGCAAGCCTTCTGTTGTGGAAGAAAGCAAGAAAGTGAGGCTGAAAGCGAAGAACCCGATTTGCGTATGGAATACGAACCTTCTCAGATCATCATCATGAGTAGATTTCATGAAAATAGTACCAAGCACAAAGCCTGCAAATAATGCTTGAATTATTCTCGCGGCAAAGAGCTGTTTGGTTCTACAAATGTTTTTTGAGAATCTTTGAGTGAGAATCAAAACCTCCTTAAGTGGAGGATTTGCATACAAAACTTTGTTTTCTTTACTTGGGATTGGATTTTTTCTGAGCAATCCACATTGTTCTTCTAGCTCACTATTATCCTCAACCTCACTTTCTTCAACACTTATCACCAAAGCTTCTGTCACCTCAATGGCAAACTCAAGAACATTGACATGGCGAGGAATCGAATAACCCGCATAACCAAGCCTACTCTCCAACTGGTTTAGTGATCCATGGTGAAG
Organism: Morus notabilis; assembly: GCF_000414095.1. Classification (NCBI taxonomy): domain Eukaryota; kingdom Viridiplantae; phylum Streptophyta; class Magnoliopsida; order Rosales; family Moraceae; genus Morus; species Morus notabilis. The sequence continues at coordinate 42,479 of NW_010362086.1, read as the reverse complement.
AAGATTTCCATTTGATAACAGCAAAATCTGATCAAACAGCTGAAGAATTCGAAAACCCGGTTGGTGAATTGTCAGCAAGATAGTCTTACCTTGCTTACTAGCCATGGATTTCAGCAACAAAGCTACATGAAGAGCCGAGGCAGAGTCCAAACCTGAAGTTGGTTCATCCAACAAAAGCACTGCAGGGTCATGAACAAGATCAACTCCTATAGAAACTCTCCGTTTCTCTCCGCCGGATATTCCCCGGTTCGATTCGCTGCCGATTCTTGTATTGCCAACATGTTCCAATCCAAGCTCTTTTAGAAGCTCTCTCACTCTGCTCATTGCCTTGTCAACTCCACCGTGCATTCTCAAACGAGCGCTATACATGAGAGTCTCTTCAACAGTTAGAAGAGGGAAAAGAGCTTCATCTTGTGTGACATAACCCGAAACCCTCCTGAAGTTCTTGGCATTCATTGGCTGATCATTCACAAGAACATGGCCGGTGACACTCTTTAACGGGATCATTCCGGCGAGTATTTCAAGCAACGTCGTCTTCCCCGCCCCGCTTGGCCCGGCAATGGCAGAGATCTCCCCTGCTTTGGCCTCACAAGTTATGTTCTTCAAAATGTATGTTGTTGGTGTCACTTCTCTTTGCAACAACCAACCGTATTTCTCTCGAACTCGGCTAGGTAGTTTGTAAGATATCTTTTCTGTCCTGATTCGGTACCGGATTATATCGCCTCCGCCGCCGCCGGAATATTCCGATTTCTTGGTCGGTAATTCCATTGAGAAACAGAGAAGAATAGGGAAAAATGGTATAGATTAAATATGAAATTCGTGTGATGAGAAGAAAATGGAAAAAAAGGAGAGGAAATAGAGAAGAGAATATGAGGTAACGCACCAAACCGCCATTGCTTTGAACACGCAAACCTTAAGGCTGCAAAGATATTAATTGTGTGCATGCATGTGTTGCAGCCCTGGCTAAGCATTTGTGTCATTCCATTTTCTAGTTTTGGTATAAAAAGTTGTTTTTTTTCTAGAAAAAAAAAAAAAATTGGTAAACTTGTTTTCAAGTGTTTAGTTGCTAATGTTACATGGAACCGACAAAAAGACGTCAGTAATTAATATTTGACAACAGATTTGACAGTTTCAAAAACTGGAAGAAAAGGAAAAAAAAATAAAATAAAAAAAAGCTTAGTGGGTTCAGGTAAGGTAAGTAGAGTAAGAGGTGTTTGTTTGACCTAGTAGTGTAACTTAAAAGAAGTTTGTTATTGTAGAATTTGCCTCAGCCATGTGAGTGTTTAGGTTTTTTTGCAGTTATTATTTGGACTGAAACGGTCGTTAAAAATGGGCTTTTGGTGATACCAAGGAGGGTTGGAAGATGGGGATATATCTGTGTTTTGTGACCTTGTCTTTTATTGCTAAAGAAGGTCAAACTATTAGGTCGAATATATATATATATATATATATATATATATATGACGGCCCAATGGCTGTTTTGCTTTGGACACTGAAAATTGCTGGCAATGACGATAATGATTTGCAGTAGTTTCATTGAAGGCGTTGCCATTTAATATTGCACACGAAAAAGTTAAATAAAAACTAAAACATTCTTCAGCCAAATGAAAATGCAGAGAGGTTTCGGGGGAGAAAAGAGAAAAAGAAAAGAAAAGAGGTAATCTGATAAAAGCAATTAATGATTTTTTGTGTGTGTGTGAACGAGAATCATATATTTATATAGATATAAGTTCTTCATGAAAATAATGAATTTATATTTGGAGGGTGTTATGGAATTTACATTGGGGACTCAGAGGGCAAATACTCTACTAAAAATATACTTGGAATGAAAATGCAGAGAGGTTTCGGGGGAGAAAAAAGAAAAAGAAAAGAAAAGAGGTAATCTGATAAAAGAAATTAATGATTTTTTGTGTGTGTGTGAATGAGAATCATATATTTATATAGATATAAGTTCTTCATGAAAATAATGAATTTATATTTGGAGGGTGTTATGGAATTTACATTGGGGACTCAGAGGGTAAATACTCTACTAAAAATAGACTTGGTCATTGTGGCCTCTGGGAGGTTATCTATACAGAACTGTCAAGCACTCTCTTTTGGTGTTTGATGATTAATAGTGAAGAAAGATTGAAGAGAGAATTGAGATCAGCATTCTTGAAAGTGTTCCAAAAATCCAAGAAAGGTTCAACGGTATCCACACGCTAATGGGTTTAATGAAAATGAGAATAACATGAAAGATCGAAAGGTTAAATACGCGTAATCATAGCATAATTATTTTACATAACATCACGAGATGAATCATTTAAAAAATATATAATTTACAAACAACAATTCTGATGGTAATATTAAATTACTAACTCACCCGAAAGTTGCTTGCAAAATATTGGATAAAAAATGCAAAAAATGCAATTATAACTTAAATTCATTATTATGTATCAAATTAATATTACAATAATATCCTAATTATTGTTGGCTTCATTAAAATTAATTATATGATTTATTTTTATTAAAATAAATCAATATGTTTCAATTTTCGACGTTTTATTTTTATTTTTCTTAAGACTCCATTAGATGGCTTATATTTATAATTTTGTTGTTTTATTTCAATTATGATTAACATTATTATAATAATAAGTATATGATTTACTTTTTAAAACTTAAAACAAAATTTCTGTTAAAGACTATATAAATAGATATATAACAGCTCTTTTCCGTTTTGAGTTTAAGTAAATGTATGAATAGAATGCATAATTACTCACATTCCAAACCCAATAACCTACGAATCCTCACTTTAAATCTTGTCCCTTTCAATCCACGTCCACTTCAATTTGTGTAACTAAACATCCCATAAATGTGTAAAAATTAATAATGGTTGTTTTTTTTTTTTTTATGATTTGAGTTTAAAAGTGAATTATTTAAGAGAAAATATTGTAACAAATAAGTTGAATTTAATTTTTTTAAAAGAAAATAGTACTGTAGCAACAAAATTTAAGTCATGTAGTTTATTACAAACTATGTCGTGTCGTCATTCTATTAATATTATAGATAGATTTGAACGAAACTAATGTCTCAAAGATTTTTCATAATTCTTTTAGGGTAAATAGTTTAGAAGGTAAAACTAAGGTACATAGTTGGACGCATTTACAAATTAATCTATTTAGATGCGTGCGGCGCGCATGAACCACAGTTGTAGAAAAAATGAAAAATTTACTTTTAAGAGTGCATGAGTTTGAACTTTTACCATTTATTCTTGATAAATACTATTTTGTTAATGTAATTATTTGACTAAAAATGTTATAAATCAAGAATAAATGGTAAAAATCCTGACTCATATTATAAATCAAGATTACTCATAGTTATACAAAGAAGTAAAAAGAGAAATAAAAAAAGAAAGGGTGAAAGAAATAAAGAGAAATGTAATAAAATAACAAGGAAAAAAAAGACAAACAAAAAAGCTTGTGCAAAATATTATGCACCTTTATTAGTGTGTGAAAAGTTTCACAGCTAAACCCGAAATTTATGTTGATCACAAGAAAAAATTTATGTAGGGACACATTTGAGAATAAATTATTTTAATAGGGCAACTAAAAATAATATTTGAGATAACCATAAGAAAAGTATTTAAATAAGGATATATTTGAAAACATATACAGGAAAAAGGTTAAAAGATGTAATATAAAAAGATAAGGGAGGAAAAAGAAATAAAATAAAAAGAAAAAACCAACAAAAAACCAAAAATAAAAAAGAAAAAAGATTTAAAAAAGGAAAAAAAAGAGAAAGGAAAATATACAAATACCATAAGAGTATATGGGTTTAAATTTTTACTCTTTATTATTAAATAATATATCTTTTAATTAAATAATTATATTAATTAAAAGAATATTAATTAGATAAAAATTTAAATTCATACCCTTTATAACTTTAGAATAAGTGCAATTATTTTCTATAAAGAAAAGTACGTAGGGGTGGAGGGTAAGGAAGGCTTCGCACATTTTGTTCATCCCAAAAAATCTATTCGCTCTTAAGGTTAAGGTGTGTTTGGTCGGAAGTAATGGAATGGAAAAGAAAATCCGTTCCATTCAATTCCATCATTTGGTTTCATCTTTTGGGTTGGAAAAGGCTTTCCTATGGAAAGCCAATTCACTCAATTTGAGTGAATACTCATTTCTTTAGGGGGCCAATGGAAATGCTTTTTCATTCAGGCTTTATTTCCTTTTTGTCCAAAATATCCCCATCTCCCTCTTGACACTTCCGCCAGCTCCAGCCCTGGTCTTTCTGGTGCTCCTCCATCTCCAGCCTAGTTGTTTCCGGCGCTCCTCCTTGTCTTGTGCAGTCAACAAGATAGGCTCTTCAGGGTAATTTCTGTACACATATTCTCCCTCTTTCAGACTCTCACCATCTTCTTCTTCTCGCAAACCCTACAAAGTAAAAACCTTCATTTTTTTCGCCATCTTCATCCGAAATCTCCTTCATATGTTGAGGATTTGAAGTTTGAAGCTCGAGCTTCGAACAAGTATAGAACTGTTGAGTGCCGTGAGATTTTTTTTCGTGATTTTTCTTTTGTTGTCACGAATTTGATTTTGTTTGTTCTTGCCAGATTTTGTTATGCTGTGAGACTCGAGCTTGAATTTTATTATTTCTTGTACAGAGACTCGAGCTTTCTTTAGTTTATGCAAAAATTGGCTGTCCACAATTTGTGAGTTTCTTTTATACATCTTAAATTTCAAAACCCATGTCTAAATTTCTCTACAAAGCCTTTCTATTTAGAAGTCGTATTGTAAGAAATACACCACCAATCAGTATTCTATAGAAATTCTATAGCTTTTTTATGTTCTTGTTTTGAAGTTTGAAATAAAAGCCCCGTTTATACAGTTGGGGCAACTTAAGTGTAGTGCGTTCACCAGTGTTGGGAGCCAGAGTGCTGTGGTTCCTCCTCCTAGACTTGATTATGTTGCTGTCAGCATGCCTTGTGGAAGGATCATCATCTTTGGTAGATCTATGTATGATCGTGTAACCGGTAGGGGTTCCGAGGCTACATATAAGGGTGGTTATTTAGTTTCATGGTTACATAAAAGATATTATAATGTATGTAATATGCATTCTCTTTTGATATCCTAACTAATTAAGATTATGTTTCATTTTATTAAATTGTATTAACTATGAACTTGCTTGACTTGACAGGTAATTGATGCTATATATAAGTGAATCTATTAGTTTTGGTGTATGACTATATTTTGAGATCATATATGTAGTTGAATGATATATTGATTCATTTTTATTATTGACTGGTGTCAAAGTGATCATTTTACTCTATATATATCATGATATATGTCAAAAGTGATTATATTTGAACCTATGATACTTTATTATTACATAAAAAAATTAAATATTATTTTTTTACCCTTGAAATATAGTTTCTAAATTTTATCCTTCAAATAAATAGTTTTTTTCAATAATTAAATTATTTTTTACTATTTTAATTAATTAAATATTGAATTATTTATGATTATTAATCAAGGGTATTTTTATCAAAATATAACTTACTTCTATTACATTCCGTTGTTAACCAAACAATATAATTCTCATTCAGGTATTGATTTTATAATTCTAATCAAATTAAAGAATTAGTTTATCATTCTAACACATTCTAAGGCCTCGTTCATTTCGCCGATTCAAATTTAGAATTCGAGTTTTGTTACAGTAAAAAGCTGTCAGAAACAGTCACATCTAACTTTTTTGCTACAGTAAAAAGCTCTCACATAAAATCACATCTCAACTCGAATTACAAACTCGAATCAGCGAAGTGAACGGGCTCTAAGTCTAAATAGATAAAAGAGGCAAGTTTCTTTTGCTCTACTATCCTCCATTTGTCAAGTGTTAAGCTCCCATCTTTTTTTTTTGTCTTTTTTCTTTTATTTTTGTTGATTCTTATTTTTCTTCTTTTCTTATTTGTTTTCTTTATAATTATTTGTTTTCTTCTAGAAAGGTCTCTATAGTTTAGTTATTACAGTATGTTTCTTCTAAAATTATACTATTAATTATTTTTTTTTCTTTGTTTCGTTTTTTATCAAATGCTTTTTCACGGTTTAGTTTAGTTATTACAGTGCGTTTCTTATAAAACTATATCATTACCTAAGTTTTTTTGTTTTCTTTTTTCGTTTTTTATCAAATGCTTTTTCACGGTTTAATTCTTTTTGATGCGCTTTTTTGAACTATTTGTTTCTTGTTTGCTCATATTAATATATATGTATACATGTATATATATATATATATATATATTTTTTTTTTTTTTCATGTTTCCCTATTTAAATTTTTTCATCTAATTCTTATTATATCGAAAGTGAAACTTCTAAATTACTTTTTTTAAAAAAAAAATCAAATGCCCTACTAAAACAATTTTTTTTTCCTCGAACGTCTCTTTTTTGACGGTCTTTTCATGTACTCTTTTCAACTACTATTTTTTCATATATGCTTTTTTTCCTAATTAATTCCTATTGAGGTAATTTTCTTTTTTCTTTTACTATTTAGGGTAATATATCTGAAATATGTCTCTATTTAAACTTTTTTTTTTCAGTGTTGCTCTTAAATAGTGTTTTTAGTATGTATCGCTAAATTAATTTCATGTTTAATTTGCCGGCTAAATATAATTTTATTCATACATGTTCTACTTGTTTACACATATTTAGCTTACAATAATGTTATTTTTCAAGTGTGCTTTAAAAAAATATCCTTTTCCGTAATTGACCAACTGAAATAATTTTTTTTCTGAGACATGGTAGGAAATAGGCTTACATTTAAAATTTATGGAAGTAAATGGTCAATTTATCAATGTATAGAAATCAATAGACCATTTCATGTTTTTAAATTTTTTATTTTCTAATTTTATCATTTGCTTGTTATTTTTTATTTTTCTTTTAGTAAATCTAGGTATATCCATGATTCTCTAAGTTTGTATTACCAAGGATAAGATAAAAATCTAATAGTAAATTCTAAATTTATCATGTTCGTATTACTAGAAAAAAAGAACATTACAAATTCTAATGGTAAATCTTAAATATACTTGATAAATCTCATATATAAACAGTAAATTTAGGATTTATCAAGAGAGTATTTTTAGAATTTTAGCTAGTTGTAAATCTAGATTTACATCACATTGGCCTATTTATTAACTTTTCTTAAACATTGACCTATTAATTTTAATTTCTCTCAAATCTTGAATTATTTTCCTCAATCTCCCTTTTTTTCTTAAATGTATTCATGTCTAAACATGGGGTTTCCTACCAAACCACTTAAATACTATCATGTGTACCCACTAAATAATTTACTGTCTAATTTACTTCATTAGAAACTTTTTTTTTCTTTTTAAAAGTGCTCTATTTAAATATATATTTTACCAAATTTAGAGAGTAATAAATCAATAAAAAATTAAGGTCTCATTCAGTTTACTGATTCGAGTTTAGATGTGACTTTGGTTGTGTTTAGAGTTATCTTTGTTTATGTTTTTTACGTCTTTTGAGAAAGTAAAAATGAAAACAAAAGAGAAATGACGTTTTATATAATTAAAGATAAAAAATGAAAATGAAAACGATTTTTTGATTTAGTGTAAAATGAGAGAGAAATGAAAAACGATTTGTAATCATTTTTCATTGTTTGTTTCTGTTTTCTCCTCTCTCGAGTAGAGAGAGAGACATTAATGGATTTTTTATACTGAAAATAATCTCTTGATAAAACTACTAAACACATTTACAAAAATAATTTTTGTCTGAGATTGAAAACGTTTTCATTTCCATTTTCATACAAAAAATAAAAATAATTTTAGAACGAGTTCTAAACGCACCCTTTATGTAAGAACTTTTAACTGTAGCAGAAAAATGTTAGAAGTGACTTTTTATGAGAGCTTTTAACTATAATAAAACTGAAATTAAAAATTTGAATCAGTGAAATGAACTAAGCCTAAAATTTTCTTAAAATTGCTTATTAGGTCTTCATACGCAAACAAGTTAACAACCCGAACAAACACATGTATAACTAGGGCCATGTTCATTTCACCGATTCGAGTTTTGTTACAGTAAAAAGCTCTCAGAAACAGTCACATATAACTTTTTTGCTATAGTAAAAGTTCTCACATAAAGTCACATCTCAACTCAAATTAAAAACTCGAATCAACGAACTAAACAGAGCCTATGATAATCCTTAAAATTCAAGCAACCTCTCCTAATCTTTTCCACCAACCTAACCAAACCTCTTTTCACTCCATCAAGACCGTTGATATTTAGTTCAAGAAAGTCTTCAAATCTCTTGACCAGCAGAAAACAAAACAGCCGATAGGTTTTAGATCCAGGGCTACGATTAGGACACGTAATTAATCTTACGGTTCCCAGAACATTTTTATTTTATTGCTCTTACACAGTGATACAAGGCTAAAAAGCTCTTCGTAACAGAGAAGAAGAAGGGGGGAGAGAGAGAGAGACGGGACCTTGTAGTTATCGATTCTTGAATTCGTAAGAGACCCAGTTGCTTCCGAGAAACACCCATCTGAGCTCCGACCTCGGCGAGTCTTTTTTTTGCAGATTTTCAAAGTTATATCTGAACGAATCTGGGTGTTTCTAGAAGATGGAGAAAGAACAGAAGACTCCAAGCGATCAAGAAGGAGTGGAAGAGGAGGACACGGAAGCTCTAGAGCTTGTTCTCTTTCAAGTCTCTGAATGTTATGTCTACTTGGTAAGTTTTCTTGGGATTTCTTACTTGGGTTTTATTAGATTGGACTGGATAAATGATGATCGTTTTTTGAACTATAATTGTATGTGCATTTTGTTCCTGTAGAGTTTTAGATCAAGATTCAAGCCTTCGGTGATAGATTATAATCAGGACCCTTTTTGTATTTTTTTTTGAATTTTTTGCTGCTTATTATTACTATCAAACATAATATTTATGTGTTTAATTGTACTGTTGGGCAAGAATTATCATCAGGGTTTTTGGCAATGACTAATTTTTGACCATAGAATAAAAATGAAAACTTGTGAATGAAGCATTTGTTTCTCCCATTTCTTTTTGGGTTTTGACATAAATAAATTATGGATATGGAACTTAGTTGTTAAATTGAGCTAATTTTTGTGTTCTTTCTGCAGATACCGCCAAGGAAAAGTGCAGCTTCCTACAGGTTTTTTGCCATACTTGTATCAAATTGTTGATATCAAATTCGCATAATTGCATTAGTTTTGATCTATTTGAAATGATACTACAAAAGAAAGGTCCTATACTCCTACGTGCTTACATTGTTTGTTCCTGATTACTTTGAACCTTGGAATTCCTGTTTTGGAATAGGGTAGGAATTAAGATCAGAGTGAATTTAGTAAATGTAAAAGATTTTTCTAGAGAATTTAGGATTGCAAACTTCTGAGTAGCGTAATTCTGTATCTCTCTTGGCTTGATTCTTTCCAAATTTTGAGCTCAATCTCCAAGAAATAAAAAGACATGGAGATCTTAAATAATTTCATCCTTTGGCTGTTTAAATGTTCAGTAATGATATGTGGCACTCTGTCAGATGAAGATGTTTCATTCTGTTTGTGCCCTTATATCCTAGATATATAACTATTAACTCATCTATTGAACCAAGCGAGAAAAGATTAAAAAAAATGGCATTGGCCAATGCCAAATTTTCTTTTGTTAACTTGTTAGAGATGAGTTTTTAGATTTTACGTCCACAAAGTTCATTTCAGGGCTGATGAGTGGGATGTAAATAAATGGGTGTGGGAAGGAGTATTGAAAGTAATCAGCAAAGGGGAGGAGTGCATTATCAGACTTGAAGATAAGAAAACAGGTGAGAATGATTTTTAGTAGTTTACAATAGTATATATGTTCTATATCAACATTTATCATATCATATATGAAGCTTCTAGCATGATATTTGTATTTTTCTTGGCAGGCGAATTGTATGCTCGAGCATTTTTGAGAAATGGAGAGCCACACCCCGTTGAACCTGTAATTGATAGCAGCAGGTTGGTCCATTTTATTGCTGAAAATATAATCTGACCATGATTGGAGAGTCAATGTCAGATCGACATCTCAATTTCGAGAATGACATTTAGTCCTCTCGAGTAGGGCTGGCAATTCGTGTTTACGTGTCGTGTTCGGGCCGGCACGATTACGGTACGACACAATTATAGTGAATTCAAACACGACACGATTATAGTGAACACGAACACGACACGATTAATAAACGTGTTAGAAACTCAAACACGAACACGAAACGCTAATAACACGGTTAACACGACACGACACGCGAACACGATTACTAAACGTGCCGTGACAGGCCGACACGAAAAAAAACACGTTTATGACCCGACTAGCAAAAATAGTAGAATTTTATATTGTATTCAAAATTATATTAATTGACTACTTAATATCACTTATAGTTAAAATCATGCATAATAACCAACACACATTAAAATATCCAAATATCAAATACACATATATAATATGATACTACTAGATTATCAAGTATATATGTTTCAAAACATACCAATTACCAAACATCTAAAGAAGTTTGAAAACATAACCAAACATTTGAATTTTTAAGTGCATAAAATATAAAATAAATATAGGAAAATGTCTTCTTTGAGCCTTGAGGTTGAATGCCCAACTATGCTCTAAAAACCAAAATTAGTTTCCAATTGCTTTAACCTATTCATGGAAAAAGAAAACATTTTATTAATGAAAGGAAATTTATAGCTTGGGCATGCCACAAGGAAATTCTTGTTACCTTCCATTGCATTTGAGGTGTTGAGGTTGTGAGAATTTTGAGATGAACTAGAAGTGGGCTCATTGATATCCAAAGTAAAAACATCTTCAGTAATTTCATCCACAGCTTCACGAATCGATTTGTTGTTTTCTACACATATTAGATAACTTATATGGTTAAGACTTAAAATAACATAAGCTAAGACAGTAAATAAACAAAAAAATAATAAATATACCTAACTCTATAAGACCAAATCGAACAAAATAACAACATTTTGCCCGTATTATATGTTCCACAATGAATACTGTTCATATCAATGATAAACTGTATAGGAAGACTAGAGTTCTTTTTTTTTCTCCTTTTCCTTTAAGTATCTTTAGACCAATAAAATACAAGTGAACAGATAAAATTTAGTTTCTCATGAAGCAATATGCTTATTAATGGAAGAACCTAAGGAAGCATTGAAATGTTGATGAACAATATTATCTCTTCATAAAACTCTATCACACTCAAAAAAATGCAGTTGCCACATCGGCAAGTACATAACTTGACAAACCTTGTGCAATATAGAACAAGAGTGGCAGAGCAAAAAAATTGAGAACAGAAAAATACCTTATCAATCTTACCAAGATTACTTCCTCTGTCTCGTCGCTTTTGCTGAAGAAAAATTGAGAACAGAAAAATACCTTGTCAATCTTATTAAGCTTCCAGAGACTGAGTCATAAGTAGGGTTTTGTCTATATATATATGGGCTTAATAAACGGGTCGGGCTGGGCCGTGTCGGCTCGATAACGGCCCGTATAACTAAATGGGTTAAGCGTGTTGAACGGGCTGGCACGAATCCAGCCCATTTATTTTCGTGTTATTCGTGCCAGTCCGTTAATGACCCAATTAATAATCGTGCAGTCCAAACTCATTTATCTCGTGTTGTTTTCGTCTCGTTTCATCGTGTCGTGTCCGAAATTGCCGGTCCTACCCTCGAGTATACATTTTCTTTAGCCTGTAATACTTCTACTCATTGTTATTGTGATTTAGTTTGTGTAGGATGTCTAAATGATATTTATTTCTGACGCAGATATTTTGTTCTTCGTATAGAGGAGAACATCGGTGAGCTTTCTATCCTCAATTCTTGTCTCAAATTCTTTGTGAAAATGTTTGTCCTTTCCGTCTGATCCCATTAGATTAACTAGTAATTGCTTTGACAATTAATTTTTTTGCCATCAATACAGACCAAACTAGATCTATTTTTCCTCCGACCCCCAATTGACTAAAATTTAGTGGAACTAAAAGGAGTATGACTTATTGATGCTAGAATGCTAACTACGAAGTGATTTATTTATTTATTTTTTGATACATACTAAGTGAAATGTTTAGGAACATACACTCTGAGTGGAATTTTTAAGAATACCACACATTTCGAGCCTGTTTAGAATGGCTTAAAAAAAAGAGCTGTTTTTGGCTTATTTAGTCAAAAAGCTTCTTTTAAGCCTTTTGGAACAAGCCAACTTCTTTGTGCTTATTAGAAAGAGCTCGTGAAAAGCTTCTTTATTTACATCTTTAACCTTTTATTTGTGAATAACAAATTCAAAATTCCTTACATATCCTTTTATTACATTAGTTTTTATGACAATATGAGTTATTTAATCAAACAGGTTCAAAAGCAAATCTGAAGTAAAAAAAAAGCTCTTTTTCATGCACTATCTAAACCCTGATTAAAAACTTATGCTTCTCTTCTTCTATTGCTTAAACATAAAAGTTAAGGTTATCCCAAACCTGCCTTTCATAATTGCTGATGTTCTGAAAGCAACTAGCAGTAGGACTTTTTCATACTAGAATCCTGAAACGTTATTAAGTTCTCGATTTGCCGAATAAAGCCTCTTTTGATGCTAATTTTGCCCATCTTTCTTTGCTTTTCTATACCCAATTGGAGGTAAGGTATAATGCTCGTTAGTTTGAAATTTATGCAGGGGGTCGTCTTCGGCATGCGTTCATTGGCATAGGTTTTAGAGAAAGAACAGAAGCTTATGACTTCCAAGCAGCTCTGCATGATCACATGAAGTATCCTCCATCTACTACTAGCAACTCTTAGCATTTCTGCCGTCTTTAGTAACAACTTATCTAATGCGTATTGCACACTGGATTTTCGACATGACTCTCATACCCTTTTTAATTGTTTTGAAGATATCTGAACAAGAAGAAGACCGCAGAGGAGATGGAACAACAATTCCAGAAAACATCTTCAGTTGATTACAGCTTGAAAGACGGGGAGACACTTGTTCTACAATTGAAGAACAGCGTAAACTACCGCATTTGCCATTTCCTTGTCAATGTCCTTATATGACTTATGGTACAAATTAGAGTATTTCTAATTGAATTTTCACTGGTTTTGCCTTTTGTTGTCAACAGAAAATTGGTCAAATTGTGAAGTCCAAGTCTCTCGATCAGGCTTCGAACACTTCATCACCTGAGAACAAGGGTACCCAAAAAGAGATTAAGATCTGTATCGAACCACCGCCTCCTCCCCCAGGCCCGCTTTCGCCTTCCGCCACCGCTCAGAAGTCGCCATCAAACTCGCCGACCAAGTTCAGTGTCGAGGCAGCTTCTAAGCATGGCACCTCGGAATCAACGAAACAGGATTTTAAGGAGGCAGATTCTTCTGAAAATCAAAGTACACAAGATATACCGGATGACGATTTCGGGGACTTTCAAACAGCTGGTTAATATGAAATTATAATAAACGGGAACATGTTCATACTCTTAAGTCTAATACCTTGATTTTTAATGTGGTTTCGCTGTTTTGGTCCATATTGTATACTGCTGGCTGAACATTACCTAATGTGAAGTTACACTTTTTTTTTTTTTTGGACCTAATGTGAATTTACTTTTCGAGACCGTTAATTTTGCCCACTCGAGACGAGTCACTTGTAATTTATTTTCAGATTAACACTTTAAACTCGTTCTTAATTGGACAAGAATGTTATTGTGCTTTGTGCAATATATATATATATTAGAAAAGTGAAAGCAAGGGTCCAATTTTGAGCAGGCCACAGATCAATTTCAAGTTTCTCGTTTTTCGGTGGCAACTACTAATTTTTTTCCCCTTTTTAATAGCATATACCTTAATTTGGTCTAGGCTTGCATAAAAATGTGATGATTTTCTTATTTATTTGAAAAAGAAAAAAGTAATGGACAAAAATGAAACATTAGGGCCGTGTTTGGAATCGATTCTATTTTTGTTTTTCACGTTTTTTGAAAAAAAAAATGAAAACACTTTTAAAATGACGTTTGTCACAATAAAGATAAAAATAAAAATAAAAATGATTTTTTAGTTTAGTGTAAAATGAGAGAGAAATGAAAAATCACTTTTAGTCATTTTTTATTTTTTATTTTTGTTTTCTCCTCTATCGAGAAGAGAGAGAAAGAGAGACATTAATGAGTTTTTTTACACTAAAAATAATTTCTTAATAAAATTACTAAACACAATTTTAAAAATAATTTATGTCTGAAATTAAAAATGTTTTCATATAAAAAAATTATTTTAAAATGACTTTTAAACGCACCCGGAGTGTTATAATCTCATTTCAAATTTTTTTTTTTTTTTATAAAGAAAAGACAAACAAACAAACAACATAAAGGTTGTTATCAGTTATGATTCCCTTTTGATAAAAATCAGTCGTTAAGATTGCGATTTGCTAAAATGTCAGTATAAATTTGGGCTAATGTGGGCTCAACTTTGGATATAGAGATTAGGCCCAATAACTCCAACTTGCAACCCCGCCTGGGACCCACGGACTAAAAAAAGAGAAAAAACCGGAAAAAATAGAAAACATTAACAATTGATGGGTCCCACGCCTCGACAAGAGAAAGAAAAGGCGAGAAGGTCGAATTATTTAAAAAATTAAATTTGTTTTGAAGTCATAAATTATCTCGTCATTTTTCTTTCTTTTGAGTTTCATTTTTTTTTTTTTTTAACATAAAAACATAACACGTGTACCAAACATAAGGTCGAAGAAGAAGCCCAATTTCAAGTGAACCTAAGTGTGAGTCTCATGTTTCTTTAATGGAAAGACTTGCTCATATTCATTTTTATATATATTTATATATTTTTTAACATACGCTATGTGTTCTACTTCCTGTGATTGATTGTTTCTAGGAACTTTAGAAGCAAAGCTAAATTGGGTATTTGGCAGGCCAAAAATCTTTGAATTCTCAAGCTTTTTTGGCTTCTGGGTCTTCACCATCTCTTCTTTACGTGTAAATTCTGAAGCTTTTTAAACTTTCTGGATGATCATAAAAACTTCTCAGAGAAAAAATTCACAAAAGGGTTTTTCTTTTCTTTTTATTTTGTTCCTGTTTTTATCATGTACTGATTGAATGTTTTGGGTGAGCATAGATGGCTCTCTTTATATTATTATTATGTCTAGTTTTGTTTAGTATACATGCCATATTTAGGAATTATTCTTTCTGTTTGTAATAGGACATGATTGTGATTGTAATTGTTGAGGTGTTTTTTGTTCCTTAATACGTGTGGTTCTTATGGTTCTTATCTTAGTTCTCATATTCAAATGAAACTCTTTTTTTTTTTTTTTCCCTTCGTCTCTGTAAAAGCTATTATAATGCAAATTAGGACCTTTTCTATGAGGCATTAAAGGGGAATAGTACAAGTTGAGTTTAGTGTTTGGTTGCAGATGGGGAAATAATAGAAAGAAACCTGATTTTTTTTTCCCTTTACTCTTTTATATAGGTTGGCTGGTATTTGTGGAAAGGCTTTTTTGTTCAACTTATAATCTAATGAATACTAGGGGGCTATAACTTTCTCTGTTCTAACTATAGGATGCTGAATGAATTGCAAGTTATCATTTTGTTTTATAGCTGTTGAACTGCTTTATTACTTGGTGTGTGATTATTGTCCTTGTATCCCATTAGAATAACAAGTGATCGTTGTGCTGACTTTATGCTCACTGAAAACCAGTGTTGATTATTGCCTCAAATTCTAGCTTTGTATCTTATGTGTGCAACTTTCCCTTAGCTCTATCGATGTGAAAATGAATTTTGCGGATGTAAGGAACAAACGAGTATGCAATCTGAAAACTTAAAAACGAACGTGTGCGTAGAACTAGTTACTAGACTAATAGTCACTGTTTGTAATGATCTTTCTTTTTCATATCATGGCAGTTTTCTTTTCCAATATATGTATATATATTTCACTGGATACTGAATAGCACTGCAGAAGCTCTTTTCTTTTGAGCTTGTGCTGATCTTTGTTGAATTTCCTGCAGATTAGTACCGTCTTGAAGTGGGAAATAGTACTGCTACGAAATAGCAGAATCCCACGCCAACCCCACATCCCCCCCACCCAAACTTTGTTCTCAGAGGTTAATTTGTGGTCATTATGGATGTAAAAGGAATCACCTGGGTTGGAAATGTGTACCAAAAGTTTGAAGCTATGTGCTTGGAGGTGGAAGAAATTATGTACCAGGTATGCCCTTTTTAGCTCTGTCCTTTCATTTCACGCCATTTAGGCTCCTAAGTGATCACCAAGTAAATATCTTGAATTCCCAAGTAAGACGGCTGCCAGTATTCCACCTATGAGGCCAATTCAAAGTGATTTATAGAACATCTCGTCGTCATGGCCATTACGGCTTCAAATGTCACCAAGATGTCCTTCTGACATGACTGTTTTTTACTGTCATGTTCATTGAAGAATGGCAGTATGATAACCCTTCTCTATGTTATTATGGATGTATCTTTATGTCATGCCCTAATTAACTATGAACTCATGGGCTTGTCAATTTGTTCCTAAACTTTGTCTGGTAGTTTTCTTCCGTCATCCTTATCAGTGTCCATTTTATTACTTTGGGCAGGACACAGTCAAATATGTTGAGAATCAAGTGCAGACTGTCGGCGCAAGTGTAAAAAGGTTCTATTCAGATGTGATGCAAGATTTGCTTCCACCATCTTCACAGGATTCTGAGAAAGTTTCACTCTGTGGTTTTATTGGAAAACAAGATTCTGATGATGGGATTTCTAAAAAGCCAAACGTTGCTAAGAAGGAAAAGCCTGCAAAGGCTGATGATGAGCAGTTGATTAGGACCTTAAAGGTAACTTCCGACAGTAAAGACGTGTACCTTGCACCGTCTATCCATGTACGTTGTGATGTGGATAACATGTGTAGACCTTCTGGGGAGTGTGTAAAAGGAGCATGCTCTAACTTGCGTTCAAGAAAAAAATGTCGTGATGTGAGCGTGCATAGTAGTTCAAATTTGAGTGTCAATGAAAATCGAAGCGACAAAAAACTGATTCCACCTGAGACATCATGCGCAATCACTCGTGAAAAACATTTGAGTAGACCATTGTCATCATATTCTGAATTTGTAAATGAAATTCATGAGATTTCATTGGATCAGACAGGTACAACAAAAGCCCCGTCTGTGAATGAAGATACAAGTTCTGACTCTATAGTAGAAAGTTGTGATGAAATTGAAAATTCAAGTGAATGTATGGCTGATTTATCAAGTAGCTTCCACGCGTCAAGTGAAATTATCTTGGTAAAATCTGTTGGATATGATGGAAATGAGATGGATGTTCCATCTGGTGGCGGCTTATCAGAACAAGCAAATGGTGACTATACTAGCAAGTGTTCGAGTAATAGCCTTGCTTCTACTGGAGGATCCTCTCAGAATGAAGAAGCACGAAACGACAAGTATGCTGATGAGGATGTGTTTGTGTCTCTTCCAAGTACTCTCTCTCTCTCTCTCTCTCTCTCTCTCTCACACACACACACACACACACACACACACAAGTTATCATTCTGTAGTTTCTGCTATTTTTCTTCATTGATAGTCATTTTGTATACTCCCCACCTTGTCTGATGACTACTTAACTGGTTACGAAATTGATGACTTTTCCTTAAAATATCCCCTATGACCTATCTACAACTTTTATTTTTGTTGTGTCGTCTATGCTATTTTGCATATGGGTTTTTTTTTTTTTTTTTTTTTTTTTTTTTTTTTAAATTTTTCTGTTGTGCACCCTTCATTTGTGCTTATTATATACTAACTGATTCCATTCAAAATTTTTAGGGAAATTTGATGACTGGAATCTTAATATAACTGAGAGTGAGATTGCCACTGAACATGGAACCGAGACCATTCAACAAAGAGACAAGGTGAAGCTTGAGGAAACTTGTGTGTTGGTGAATGAGGACGAACTTCATATTCTCCCTCAACGCGGAGGCAAATGGAGGCCCTACAAGGTTCTCTCTCTCTCTCTCTCTCTCACACACACACACACACAACTTAAATTATCTATAACTGAATTTTTTGTTTCAGAAGAAAATTCGGGACGCACTTTATTCAAGAATGAGGTCAGCAAGGAAGGAGGAGTATGAGCAGCTCGTGTTACAGTATGGGGACAATAAAAAACTGAATCAAGACTTTGGGGAGGCTTTGGCACCGACGCTTATCGTGAAGGAGAGAAAGAAATTACCACATCTCGATTCTTGCGAATCCGAGTGGGAACTTCTCTAGATACCCATTTCAGCTCTTACATATAATCCTTTATGTTGCTTCTATTGCCTTTATCTTGCAGATTAAGGCTCTGTGCATTACACTAGTATCGGCAGTGAGAATGTCTATGCCCTGCAGACTTTGTTAGTAACTGGGTAAAACTCCGAAAATTCCCTGCTTTAGAATGTGATTAAAATAAGTTATTACTACAAAGATCATGCATAAAGGTCTGTTCAGGTTCTATTTACTTCAAAGATATGATACAACACAGTTATCATCTACTTCTCTGCGTTGTCCTTAAATCCTTATTAAATAATTATACTACTATTTGAATTTCTTTTCGTTATCCCCCAGATATTTTTTCTCGTCCTTATCTTTTCTTTTTAATTTTTCTTAACCGAATACTGTTCCCTGTGCTTTGGTTTTAAATTTGTCCTCTTTTTATTATCAGTTGTTTATCATTCAAAGCTGCTTTGGTTTGAGGAGAATGCTTAGAAGAGTTGTAATGCTTTATGTTGCATTATAGTAAACACGTGACTAGAGAAGGCTAGGAGCCTAGTGAGATTCAACAAAAATAAAGTAAAGAAAGAAATTTGTATTTCTAACCAAAAATAAATAAGTTTGCAAAACACTTCTTTTATGTGTCAGTTTCTGTTAGCTCTTTGCACATTTATCAAAAAAAAAAAAAAAAGATAATGTTTAAGGAGAGATGTCTTTGGAGATTTCTGGGGGTATAGATGCAAATATCAGCCTGTTCCAGGTATCTGGCAGTCCAGGCACACACCAATGGTTGCAATCAGCCAAATTTTGAGGCTCCTTTTGATGTGTTGCTACCAAATTCTTTCCCTGCATTGTTCTGTAAATGCTCGGGTGTGCGTCCCTTCTGTACTCGGACAACTTGGTGATGTTCAGGTACGTCACCGGAGTCTTCATCTCCCGAACTGTTCTTTCCACAATATTCATCATTTGTTTGGCAAACGGTTTGACATAAGAATTGTCTGTGTTCGGCTTCGTTACGTTGTAGCACCATTGATTTCCTTTGTGCGATGGAGATATGCTCCGGAAGAACACTCTTGTTTTGGCCGGGTTGACGATCTTCTCGATCCAACGAGCCCAAGTCTTCATAGCCACCTCAAGTGCTTCTTCAGCCTCCATCTTCTCCATCCGCTTTCCCTTGTACTGAAAATAGTCCCACCTGCAATTTTTGTTTTTTTGGTTTATGAGAATTCAAGGGTATTGGCACCAACAATTTTAACTTAATAACATCTACAAAGTGAGAATAATTAAAAGAAAATCCACTGCTAAAACGCAAGTACCTTACAGATAATAATTTATCTATGAACTATAAGATTTATAAGCGAATTTCGTCATACCAGTATTTTTTATTATTTTCGTTCTGTTTAATTATGATATGATATAATGTTTAGAAGCTTACAATATTGGTAAATCTTTCCTATAAATAAAAAGGAGATTGCTTTTGTGTATCAAATAAGTGAAATCACAAGTCTAGCAAAGAGATGCTATAGACGAAAGAGATGAGAGACGGGATGATAAGTTGTCTGTTCTTTTCCTTTTTTTTTTTTTTAATTAAGAAGCAAAAAATAAATAAGTGAAATCATAAGACAAAGGAAGTAATATTGAAGAAAAGAAAACTTACGCCTTGAGTTTTCCTTGATGAACCCACCAATGACCAGTGTTGAAAACCATGATATCTGCACCTTGCCACTTCTTAAACGAGTCAGAGAGTTTGTCAAGTTTCAGAATCCGATCTCCATCATTTTTCTTGTCTTCAAGTTTCACCAGAAAAGGGCTCCAATAGAACTCCACAGAACAATTATACTCCTATTTAAATCAACAAGCATCTCAGTACACTTGTATTAAGGTTCATTCTCAAAGACAACAAAACTAGAAGATTGATCAGGTTCGAATCGGAATTTTTGAATATGAATTTAAATTTTTATAAAAGAAAACAACGTAGCAGTAAAAAGGTTTGATATGTAGTCCGAACTGGAAACATAAACAACACCTAGTAACGCAATTGAACTCAGTTATCACCTTTGCCCTCAAGACCTTGTAGGACCCACTATTCACGTCAACATGGGCTTGAGAAGGGTTTGAAGAAGTATAAAGAAGACAAGCCATGGATTCAAACTGGTTTCTGTTAAGAGAATCACCAACTATAATCATTCTCTTCCCTCTCAGCTTCTCCAACATGTCTTTGCCTACATTATGCCTGAATTACAAAAGAAACCTTGTCAAAACTTGGATTCAAGTTTCAAGTTTTACCATTGAAAGCGAATAAAACTTGGACTCAATGTTGAAACTTTGAATTGAATATCGATTATGATTATGATTATGATTATTATTTTTTACCTTGGAATGTGACACCCTTTTGCTTCCCAAGTCCACTTCTCGTAGTCGAAATCCAGCCGTCCATTCCTCTGGCAGCTAACTTGCTCGCTAAGAAACGGACACTTGGCTCCGTCGTACATAGGACTTCCCTCGGGATAGTAAATCCATTCACCTTCAAAGATGTTGCACTTTTCTTGATCAATCTTTATCTGCTTCTGATCATCTTCAATGGGATCTGACACCCCCAAGACTTGCAACTCTTCTGTGTCTGTCACATTGGGTGTAATTGGTGACGATATTGGTGACAATATGCCTTGGTTTTGGTTTTGGAGAGTCACAAGGGTGTTTTGGTTGAGCATGAGTAACAGAGTGATAAAGCCTAAAAAGCATGCACACCCGCAGAATCTCCATCTTTCATTCACGGAGGGAATGGTTTTTTCCATGGCTAAGTTGGAGAAAGAAAGCCTCTCTTGAAGTTCTTGGAGAATTTAGAGAGAGAAAGTAGAAGAAGAATCAAGAGAGAGAGAGAGATAAATATTAACTAAATTAAAGTATGGAAGGCTCAGCAGAATCAAGCATATAAATATATACATATATATTATACATATAGAGTGTATCCTAATTCGACTAAGAAACTAGTGAAGCTGAATTAACATATATATTTAGACGACAAGAATAAATTGAAATCTTTATAGCAAAGAAAAATAAGCTTGACCGATAAGAAAATTTGAAACGCTGTGATGAAAAGACCACCAACAGAGAGGGGGGAGAGAAGAGAAAATTAAGATTTATAGAGGGAAGAAGAACAAAGGAGAGAAATTCTAAACACTGATCAATATCATTAATCAAGAAACATATTCACAATAATGGAAAAAAGCAAGATTAAGAAAAAGCAATCTTACTGAGAATGTTTTGGCGAAACTTAATTAGACTTTATATAAGATAGTAAAATAGAAGGTTATCAATTTAAAAATAAATAAATAAATAAGTAGATAAATAGAAGGCTTATCAAAAAAAAAAAAAAAAAACTCAAATCAAATCAAATAGAAAAGAATTTAATTAATTACTACTTTCTATATTTATCTCTAACAGGTACGTTATTTATCATATTTTGTCTCCACATTAGCTCTTCTTTGTTCCTCATCACCCTGATTATCTAGTGAATACATTACATGATAAATTGACGAAACTCGGAATTTATAATATAATTCACATTTCACTTGAAGCAGGTAAATAATAGGTTAGGTAAAGCTTATCTTCTTTATTTTGTATTTGGTGGTAAATAGGTTTAACAACTTCAAGCTTATCTTCCAGATTGATATCAATATATACTTGATAGTTAATAACATGAGTAATTTGTCATATTAATCTCTTTGTTTAGTCAACGATATTGGATTTTTGAGTCTTCACTAGAGTTCTATACTCTATTAAGATTAACTGAAGTTTTTAATTAAATAGGATTTGGCATTGGATCCCTTATTCTTTTTTATGATCACATGAAATCTTTGTCTCTTGTTCTTTCTTTTATTTTCTTATTTAATTATTATTACTTTTAGAGGATAAATAAAAGAGAGAGAGATAAGCTGTTGGATAGTTTGATAAATCACCAGGACTAAAAATACAAAAATACATACGTTCGATAAACACAACATTTATCGAATAAATACTATATTTGCGAGTAAATAAATGTTATTACCAAGTAAAATCATGTAAACAGTCAGTCAATTAAGAAATATTGGGTAAATATTAGTAAATCATGTATTTCTTAAGTATATTATTCATAAATATTCGATATCTATTTGATAAACCTTGTATTTTTAGCAATGTTACATGTAAAAATTTTGTGAATTACAAATTTACCATTTATCTTTGTAGTTACTAAAATTATTCCAATCTTTAGCCTCGTAGTTTCAGTTTTTGAGAAAATGACGGAACTTACAAGACTTGATAGAGGACCATTGATGGAGCTGTATAAAACAAAGACAAGTATAATGGCCCTTATAATCAAATCTGTTGTTAACCAATTAAATAGTTCATAGCAATACAAAACCAAGAGGCAAATAGAAAACGACCCAACTACAGAGAGGATTGTTCAAGTACTTCCTCTTCTGTGAACCATCTACCAGATTGCTTGGAGAAGAGTCTCATTGCCAAGATGAGAGCCATAAATGTAGCAATGAGTAAGCTTCTTCACTCCGCGCCTCCGGTCGCCATTAAGAAACTCTTTATAAGACGACACTGAGCGAACATCACAACGTTCATGACGTCAACACAGATTACGACACAAATCTCATTTTATCAAACTTTTAAACAAATCTCATTTTGATCCTTTCAATCTTTCTCATAGTGTGGCAAAGTTAATCCTTCAGTTCCATATTAAAATTTGTTTAAAAAAAAAGAAAAAAAAAAACGAAATCATGAACCATTTAATTGAGGCTAAAATGGACATTTCAGTGGCTTTCAGAGCGGAATATCAAACTGATTATAAAGAAGGCTTGGTGTGGTGCACATATGTTCTTTGTATATTCTATCCGATACGCGTGTTAGTGTATTCTGCTGAATATATGTTATAACGTTAAATAGTTCTCTAACTACATTTACAGCTTATTCCAATGATTTAACTGTTACGCACGATTCATTTCTTATTTTCCGTCATTTTTACAATAGACGTTGAACTAAAATTTCACGCCAAATAGTTATGCACAGTGCTTGAATGCATCAAAAAATCTTTTTTACAATATCATATAACCCCATATAATAATATGCATAATATATATGGTGTAAATTCCATCGTTGCTATTAACAATCCTATAAGACCCTATAATAAGGTGCCCCGGTATAATCTATTAGAGTTTGAGGAGAGAAGTGAGGGAGGAGACTTTATAATATATTGGACTTCCATCTTAAAATATTAACCAAGATGGTGCTTTGTTAGGAGTTATCAATCTTGTTTTGATGGATTGACCCAGCTCGTTTGAATAATGAGTTCTGATACTATATTAGAATTTGATGAGAGAAGTGAGGGAGAAGAATTGCACTTTATAAGGTATTTCGCTTTCATCTTAAAAGGTTAAACTGTTTAAGTGAGTTGTCTAATATTCTTATATGGCTGTGATTAAGTTTGTATTTAGACGATGTCTCCTTAATAAAATACGTAGGATAAAAATTTTTGTTTCTAAACTCTTGTTTCTTTCATCTAAAAACAAACACCAAGCTTAACATAATCAAAAACCTAAACCCCCAACATGTACGGAACACAAACTCCGGGCCAAATCAAAATCATAGGCAGTTTGTCGGTTACTTCTGGAGTCAGGTCTGATCAATCTCCATTCGCCAAGCAATTAGGAAATTGAAGTTAAAGAGAGATAAAAAAAAAAAAAAAAAAAAAAAAAAAAAAAAGAAATCTCAATCAAAGCATGACTTTCCATTTCTCTACGCCATAGACGATGACAGTCCTAACCTTAGTACATTGTGACTATATAACTTCATTATTCTCTAGTAAACTCACATTCACAAAACCTCTTTGGATCTTTCACCATAAGCACGTCTTTGCTTCTGATCAAGGAGATGGTCTCAATTCGGAAAACGCGTTATATTGCAGCCATGTTCTTCATCTTAGCAATTTGTACTTGTCAAGAAGCGTCTCGAAAAGTCCTCGAGGCATCCATGGCTGAAAGACATGAGCAGTGGATGTTAAGATATGGAAAGGTCTACAATGATGCTGCGGAGAAAGAGAGGCGATTCAATATCTTTAGAGAAAATGTGGAGTTCATAGAGTCATTCAACGCCGACGGCCGGCCAAATAGACCCCGTAGCTATAAGCTAAGCATTAACGAATTTGCGGACCAAACCAACCAGGAGTTTAAGGCTTATCGTTAAGGATACATGAGGAGGCCTAGTAAATTGATCATGAGGTCAAATGAAGAAACATCGTCCGATCAACCAGTGTGGTAAGAAGTGTCGAGAAGGTAGAACTAATAAGGCGAACTAGGGGAATACGACTTCTAGAGAGTTGAATTTCAAACTATTTTTTTCGTTAATAATATAGATAGTACTACAATGCTCGGTATGATTTATTGATAGCTTACAACTAATGTTGTAGCATCTTAGTTTATTATCAACTTTCAAATCTACATAAATCTTACACATATGGGCTTCAATTGTGGACTACTGAGCTAGGTGTGACACATCCATGCAAGTGATTTTTTTTTTTTCCTTCCTTTTCTTATAGGTGTGACACATACAATGACTTGGTCTAGAAAAAGTAGGTGATAGTCCAAAATATTTTTTATTGTTACAAACACAAAATAGAAACGGCAGGAGTCACTCAGATTACCACAGGTAAACTGATATCTTTGTCAGAGCAAGAAATCCTCGACTGCAACACCGAACCGATGGATCAAGGATGCGAAGGTGGTCTAATACTTGATGCCTTCCGAGTTCATAATACAACAAAACGGAGGCATCACTTCAGAAGCCAACTAGGTCGTTACCCCTTGATCTTTGGCGACAACGTATGAAGATTAATTCTAGAAATTCAACACTTCAAAAAGTTCCATTAGTAGAACTCAATGTTCATACACAAAATAGTAAATAGAAAACCCTAAGGCTGATTCATGACGTTAGTTTTACCTTAGGCTTTTCTATTTACTATTTTGTGTATGAACATTGAGTTCTATTGATGAACTTTTTGAAGTGTTGAATTTCAAGAATTAAGCTTCATACGTTGTCTATTTGCTTTGTTTCCGTTTTCAATTTCAGATTCTCCTAAAAACACGTGATTTTACTATATAACATTTCTAAAAAGTGGTTGTTGGTTTTTGGCATAGTATTTCATTTTTTTCAAGTGGTATAAAGTCTATATTACCCTTCATTTGTATATAAATTTCCAACCCTTCAATTAATCACCAAGTTAATCAGTAATTAAATACTTATTCAACTCTAGTTAACCAGTGATTAAATATTTCTGAATCACCGATTAACTTCAGTTAATTAACATCAGTTAATCAATGATTAACTGATTAACTCAAGTTAATCAATGACAACGTAACTAGTTGTTTGGGATAAAATTGTCTTTTTATTCATTAAAAGTGATTGTTTCAAAGTGAATGAAACTACCACATAAGTGGTTAGTTTCCAAATTGACCCCAAAAATACATCTATAAAGTTGTTGATCTCTAATCTACATTAGCAATGGCCCAGCGTTACTCTCATAAACCAAAAACTAATTTATATATGGGCTGAGAAAACGTCTCTAACAAATTAGGGCCCATATAAATGAGGTTATAGCTATTTCATAAAATAAAAAAAAAATAAAAAAAGTGGTTATAGCTAGTGAAACTAACTTCAAGAGAGTAATGATTTGGGCCAAGTTCTAGTCCATGCATTGTGGTAAAAACGTCGCGCAAAGTCAAGAATTTTGGCGCAAACATAATATGATGTTATGGCTTCACGAATAATTATATATGTCTGTATAAAGGTAATAATTAGAGTGCTATTATGATTAATATATTCATTGGTAATAATAATAATTATAATTAGGACACAATAATACGGAAAATGCAATAATGGCGATGTATAAGACTAACAACCACAACCCACCTCCACATTGATGAGCTTCAAGTTCAACCTTGAACAAACTACTAGTCTGAAATGTACGTATATAGTATGGAATATTGGCGTGCAAGACATGTGAGTAACAAATCCACAATGATTTAGCTTCCAAAAAACCACTTAACTTTAATAAAGTTAGGTAAATACAGCCAATGCAAATCACTTGATGATTCTGCTATAATTAAGTCTTTGGAATGGGACAATATATCATATGCTCTGGAAAGCTAGCTATATGACATTTACTTGTTTAATTAGCAACTTAAATATTCTAGGTCGGGGCCAAAAGGGAATATATAGAAATAAAAAAATATATATTTATATATCTTATGGTAGTAACTAATAACCAACTTGTAGCATTTCCATTTTAAAGTAGATTATGGAGTTTTGCTGTAATGGCCCACATAGTCCAACTTGAAAGCATATCTTGATCTCAAAGATTCTACAGTTTTGTTTTTTAATTTCCTTAAGCCAACCATGATTTCCATGAGTTCATCTTAAGTAAAAAAAATACCAATTAAATTTGATGAGTACATTTTAGTAATGTAAAGAAAACAAAGAAAAGAGTAATTTTGCCTTTTTTAGCCCAAGAAGATAACAATAAACAATCCATCAAAAGTAGGCCCATTGGTGGTAAATAGTCAAAGCTGGCAAATTCAACCTTTACACGCCAACAACCACGAAGGTAAAGAAAAAAAGAAAAAAAAAATCATGTGAATCATTTCAAGACAAGTTGTTTCCAATGTTCCTACAAAACTAAAAGTCATATAAACCTTTGGAGGCCTTTAGGAGTAATTTGGTAATAAGTTTAAGGTCTGTTTAGTTCACTGATTTGAGTTTTTAATTCGAGTTGAGATGTGACTTTATGTGAGAGTTTTTTACTATAGCCAAAAAGTAAAACGTGACTGTTTCTGAGAACTTTTTACTGTAACAAAACTCGAATCGGTGAAGTGAACGGTACCTTAAGTTAGAATTTAATAGGTTGATGATTGTGAATAACTTTAATTCTTAGAAAATGATTTGGATAAGATCAGCCAGACTCTTGAGTTGATGAACTTTGATCATGTTGCTTGAAGATATTCCATCAAGTTGTTTCATCAAGTGGACGAAATGGTCTTCCATATAGATTATATATAATATAGGCATAGTTCATTTCACCGATTCGAGTTTATAATTCGAGTTTTACTATAGTAAAAAGCTCTCAGTAATAATCACATCTAACTTTTTTACTACAGTAAAAAGCTCTCATATAAAATCACATCTCAACTCGAATTAAAAACTCGAATCGGCGAACTAAACAGGGGGAGTTAGAGAAATTTGATGTAAGGCAAAGGAAGAAGACGCTAGTAAGTTGTAAATAATGCTACAAATTTTCTTTTCTATTGAGATGGTAAGTTTGGAGTTATCTCTTAAGCATCTTTTTTGTTTTTTTGTTTTAATCTTTGCTAGCCAAATGTAAGAGGAGTATGGACTAGAGTAAATGATATTACATATTAAAATTCAAATATTATTCCAAACAGCAATTCAGCAACTATACTTCTACGTAAGTAACATTGTTCTAGGATTGTTTAGTGATTGATATTGGCGCAGTTTAAAAGAGTTTTGACTATCTACTTCATGCTCACACAAAATCAAATATTCTCGGTATTATTTCTTCTATTTTTTCCTCCTCTTTTTTGCTACTGCTATTTTTTTTCTCCCTAATTATAACAAATCTAGGCTTTTAATTTCCAACTTTGAACTTTCAATTTGTCAACTTTCATTTTTCTCTCAGTTTATCTATATGTTTTTAAAACTTATAAAAATATCTTTTGAATTTTGAAAAAATATTTCAATTTTATCTCTCTTGTACATTTTGAAGGGAAAAAAGATGAAAAGATAAAAATATTCTTTAAAAGGCGAAAAGGTAAAAATACCCTTAAATTTTAAGGTTTGTATTTTTCTTGAAAAAAACATTATGGTATGTATATATCTTTGCTTCAAAAATTTTTTGTTTTGTTTGAAGGTTTTGATTTTTTTTTTCAAGTATTTAAAATAGTTTCAAAAAATTATTTAAGGGCATTTTTTCTTTTAGTTTCATTTATTTTTTTCCCAAAAAAACACGTAAGAGATGAAATTGAAATAGATTTCTAAAATCCAAAAATTCCTCTGTAGTTTTGAAAAATAAAATAATAAATTAAAGAATAGTTTAAATTGAAGGTGCAAAATCCTCCATTTTCTTCACTCTTGACTCTTGAGAGACAGCTCGGGAGACAAGGAGAGAGAAACGACACTCTTTGTAGAATTGGGGCCTAAAAAGGTCGTCGGGCCAACCCGAATCCAGCGGAACGCGGCCCATTTTCCGGGTCCACAACAATGATAGTAATCATCAAATACATCCCGTCAGTATCCTCATCGAATTAACTTCATAAACACACCAAGCATTTCATTCAATTTGGTCCCTACCCCCAATTGAAAAAGATAACGTTTTTTTCCTTGTGTCGTTACACGTACTCAATTAGTTGATTGAAAGAGAAGCCACACTTTTACACGAACTTTCTCCATCAAATTATTTATTAATTCCCTCCTTACTTATCAATGAATTCCCGAGAGAACTATAACGAATAAGACTAAATCAAATCCAACAATTAATTCCTGGCTTTTGAAAAGTTTCACCAAATAAATAACAAGAAAGCCCGCCAAAAGCGAAGAGAAGGCGGCTGATATTTATTCTTGGTTCCGTGGGGTT
The DNA here is from genome assembly GCF_000414095.1 of Morus notabilis. Lineage (NCBI taxonomy): Eukaryota > Viridiplantae > Streptophyta > Magnoliopsida > Rosales > Moraceae > Morus > Morus notabilis. The sequence goes on along the minus strand of NW_010362086.1, from coordinate 13,540 downwards.
CGCAAACAAGTACAGATTCTTTTTTTTTTTTTTAAATATTTTTCTCAAATTCAATTAGGAAAGATAATTGACTAATTGTGCATTCTAGTGTTTAGGATGTATATCCTATGTATATTAAAAGAAACTAATAAAAAATATTAAACAAGATCTTTAAAAACTCTCATTTGCACTCGAAGTTTTCAACTTTTTAGGAAATGATAAAATGAGAATCGACAATTCTCTCTCTTTTAACAACTTGCATCTTATTTTTATGTAATTTTTTTTTTAATGTTTGGGAATAAGCATTCATTCATTATTCATTTATTATTTATCTTTTTTTCGTTGTTGTGGGAGCTCAATGCACAATTTTCTCTTTTTCCATTTTCATGATAAGTGGTGAAACTGGTCAATAATTAAAGTTAAATTATATTGGTATTGCGAAGTCATTTGTAGCAATTTTAATATTCGTATTTCATGTTTTGAAATACAATTTACTTTTGAAAAAGAAAATATAATGTATGTACAAGTATAGTTCTACCATTTTTTTTTCTTTCTTTTTTTTTTTCTTTTTTTTTTTTTTTTTGGGCTGGAAACCACAAGTGAAGGTGAGGTAAGCAATCATGTGAGTTTGGGAAAACAGGGCAATCAAAAGAGAGTGATTGTACTACTTGTCAAAATGGTACTGTGGGGATCGGCCTAGAATAGGGCCCCTTTTGTTTGTGTGGAAATGACCTCAGTTGTAGGACTTTTGATTCCAGATAACGATAAGACAAATCATCACAAAACAAAATCAAAATATTTTATTAATTGCCCTCTTTATGGCTTCTTGCATCAAGGCCCTACCCTTCCGATATTGCCTGTTGCTGCACATAGACACGTGTTAAAATATGTTTAGCCAATCCTTATAATTTGATGTTTCTAGCAGGGAAAAAAAAACATCCTTATTTGTTGATTAATCTATATTAAATTACCCCTAAAGTGCGCTTTTCTTTCTATTTTGTTTGTTGTTATCTAAATATAAAATCTGATCACATGAATAGAAACTGAATTTAAAAATGTGATGTCAAAAATTAATTGAAAAGATCGTGCTGATTTATTCTCTAAGTTGGCATATCAAGAAATTAATTAGAACTTTTTCTTTTTTTTTTTTTTTTTTTTTTTTTTGTCTTTCTTTCTATGACGTCTTACATGGATTAGAATTTAGAACTTAGAATGCAATTCCTTTAAGCAGGGGCTTGACATATGTCTTTATCATTAATTCAAGCAAAAACGAATTAAAACAGGACCAATTAACTGGAATCAAGAAAAAGTTTCATGATCAAATAAGTCCATTTCATATGTGGGGCATGCTTAGAATATTCAAGACCAAACTACAATCCGAATGTAAATTACCAATATACATTGGAAAAGTTGCTTGCCTAATTAATTTTTCTTCGTGAATCTTTTGAGTATTATTGGAGTTGCATGACATTTTGCAACTTGCCCCTCCCGTTATTAGCATATGTTTGACTCTCTAATTTTATATATTGTTCCAACCTTGAGCCAGCTAGCTTTAGCAATATATATGAATTAGCAACTTAATAAACACGAAAGGGCAAGACTACATGGACAAAGTTCTTCAGAAGCATAGTAGTGAATAACCTGCATATATATATATATATATATTGTACACGTCATTGTAATGTAACATACACATATGTAAGCATATGCATATATATTATAAAAACTTGTTTTGTCCCACAACTTTAATTTCTTTTCAGAGCGAATAATGATTAAGTAGAAGTTCAGAGCACATGCATAGAGCCATTGGCGTAGTAACATCACCCACATGCTGTCGGCCATCCACAATCTGATTATAGCTAGCTCCAATCATTAAAAATAAGTCCATAATGTCTATATAATATATATATATATATATAAATGAAGATGTGTGTATATATATGTATGCATATATATATTATAGATGAGATACTACTCTCTTTATAAAAACTCGAGCATTTCGCTTAGTAAGCGCCGTCTAGGAAGATTTTCATGTTGGAGAACTTTTTTTTTTAAGCTCGCGTTCTTTTATTTATATAAGAAATTAATTAATTCAGTTCGAATCCAGACAACCAGAAGGGGAAAAAAAAAGGACCGATGACAATCTCTGGGTTTTCTCAGGATCCGAGACATTTTTTAGGTGCATATATACAGTCGACATTTAAGTCAGTACTATGTATGTGTTGTTTGTAGGATGGATATATATATATATATATATATATATAATAAAAACCATCGAGCGAGATAATTATTCATGTAGAGAAACCCACATGCACAGGCGCTTAAACTGCGCGCTCTTAGATTTGGCTTGATTTTATTAATATATAATATTGCATTGTGTTATATTGCCACATCAAGTTCATTTTCAATTCAAATACGGAAAATTTGACAAAATGATGAATCATTTTAATCAACGTACGTCAATTTTCATAGAAAAAAAAAAAAAAAACTAAAAAACTAAGACACGTATAGAACCGGACCGACCCTCACACACCACGTACCTTGTAACGTTATGTGCCATCAAACATGATGTAATTATTAATGTTACGTACAAATCAGGAACTCTATTATTTTACATACATGTGGTAGTAGTTTCACGAAGATTGCCATTTCTTTCCTACACACACACACACACACATATATATATATATATTACATTAAAAAAATAAAACAAAATAAAACTCCCATGATGAGGTGATGATGGAACCGGGAGGACATGCAAAATTATGAAATACGTACGAGTGTACTATAATATGATGATGTAGATTATAGAATATCTTATCCATGAAACTTCACTTCATTATGTACGCTCTCCCTATATTTGGATAGTGTAAGTGTGAGGGCGCAACACTAAAATTATTTTGACTTAATTCTTGAAACAAATTATTAAACTCTAGTGAGAGTGGCTTTTTTAAGAAAATAAAAAAAATGATAGAAAGTTGTTTTCACATTTCCTTCGTTTTAGACGTACTCAAACACAATTTCAATTTTTTTTTTCATACCTAAAACAATTTTTAAGAAAAATAACTAAACATAGTTTCAGAAAAAAATTGACAACACTATTCTTAAAAAATTCTCATTTCTGACCATTTTTATAGTACTTAAAACAAAACCATTTTAAAAATACTATCAAATGGGTCATATAATTGCAAGAGGATAATTATTCCCTCCCTTATAATGATTGATAAAGAAAAGGTGTTGCAAAAATATTGTATTATTCATATATATATATATATTTATTAAATTATTGTATTATTCAATTGGGAAAAAATCGAAAATGTATGCAAAATAATCAGAGTAATGCATGACAACGCACCCCACCTTTGACTTGGGAAAGTTCAAAATTGGTGGGAACAAAACTAATAAAAGTATTGTACGTACTCTTGGATCGATCTGTATTATAATCAAAAATCAAACAAGACAACAAATAGTATTAGTTAGCGCCAGCTGACAATCTGGTCCCCCACCTTGTTTTTAGCTTTTCAAATATGTCCAAATTATATTGTCCATTATCTTTGGGTGTAAAGGGCAATTCAGAATTTGAAATATCCTCTTTTATATGCATGGTTAATACATCAACTTTTCCATAAGATAGTTTAACCTTTTACCTCGTATTCAAATACACGTAACATCCCTAAATTAATACATATATATATATATAAACATTTTCATGCAAGAATTTGCTTGTAAAATGCAAATTACAAGCAAATTCTTGCATGTTTTCATGGAGGTGTACTTAAAATATCATTTTTTTATATGGTTCATACATTAACTTTTGTCATGAAAAAAGTAATTACAAGCAAATTCTTGCATTTTACACTTAAACCCTTGGAAACAGTACATTTTTTAGATGTATGACAAAAAGAGGTTCATACTTGTTTGGATTTCCATTGCAATTTTCCGCTACTATATCCTAATCCTAATTATATTTATAAATATATGTCCCAAAAATTTAAGTATTTTCAGCCGAAATGAACGGAGGAACATGAGTTAAGACGTGCAACGTTATGATCTCTTTCGCCCTCTTTTAGATTTTATTTATTTATTTTTAGGTTTATGACATGTTTTCTTTTATTTAAGTACGTAACCTCTCACAATTAAGTAAAGTTGAAGTTTTGAATACGAATCGATCTTCCACCCTCAAGTTCAGAAAACGAAAAATTAACGAACACGTCACCAAAGCGAATGAGGAAGCTATTAATTTACTAGGCTCAATTAGTCAATATCTACAATAATATCTTAAATCATGCTAATAATGCATACGCAATATAGTGCTCAATTCACTAGTATATATGGTATATATATGAACTGAAAAGAGATATAAGTATCATCTTAAAACGAATCCTTGTGTTAATTTAGACTAAATCTTTATGACAGGAACTTAATTAATGATGGACACTAATTAAACCGGTCTATATCTCCCCACTGAAAATATTTCTTATATATTTCCAAAAAGGATTGATCATATAATTCTTTAGGTCAAAATAATATTCGTAATCATTATATAATGAAATATACACGTAGTACACCGACTGCTTTTATTATTATTATTATTATTATTATTATTATTATTATTATTATTATTTATTTGTTATGCGTGATTGGCTAGGACTCCCACTTCAATATAACAATTGTCAACATGATAGGCGGCAGGTGCATCAAAGGGGTTCCTTTTTCATTAGATTTTTTCTTTTTATGTAATTAAAGGTAAAAAAGATGGATGACTTTCGCCTCTAAAATTTTAGAATATCATTAATGTTAATCTCGTTATTTAAATTGGACAGTGTTAAATTAGATTGTTAGGGCATCCTGTTATCCAAATTTTCCAAAAGAAGTACCCAAGTGCCAAACGTCAAAAGTTTGGGGACTCAAGTGCCAAAATCAAAAGGGTTTGGGTATCCCATTTGCAAAAAGCCTTATAAGGAAAAAAATAAAATAAAATGAGCAACTCTATTTGGTACTGTTTTACGTTTAATCATATTCTGTAAACTTTAATTAAATAGTGTTAAAAAATATTGATATAATGTTAAAAATGACCTAAACTTTAATTTCATTAATCTTAGTCTTAATCTTAATTTCGTTATTTAATCTTAATAATGTCCAGCTTATAACATTATGAACCGTCTAATTTAAATTTTAAGACATAGTTAATGACCCTATTGAACCTTTATAATGAGGCATATCACGCTCACCGAAAAATCTCCCGTGGTTGTCATGTAAAATTGAGTTAAAGAACAAAAAAAAAAAGCATATTCATGTAAAAAACTCCAATATATCAAAGAAATCAGAAGCTGTATAAATTAGGACGTGGTGATAACAAATTTGAACAACTCTGTTTTTTAGAGGAAAAAATGAAAAGAAAAAGAAAAGGATATTTATTTTTTTAACATCCGAGTCCCAAACTCTACGATCTTTGACATTTGGACTTTAAAAATTTGGATAACGTAGTACCTGAACTCTCATTTTCTTGATATTTGGATTTCTATTTTGAAAATCGAAATAGACGGCCCCAAACTCTTATTCTTGTGCTTTAAATCCCCAGAAACTTATTCATTAACATCGATCAATAAAATGAAAATCATATAGCAAAAAAGGAATCAATTTTATATCCATTATAATCAGTTAACCTTATTATAAATTTTACTCCTGAAATTTAAATTCATTAAGTCAACAAATAAAAAAGATCAGAAGTCATTTTTGGGGGTGTAATAATGTATGTTCACTCCTGATTAGTTTAAAATTTTTAAATATTTATCTTATTATTCTTAACTTTATTACTATTTTTACCCTAAAACTTAAATTCGCTAAATCAGCAGATAAGAAAAATCAAGTGACTTTTGGAATGTATTCTCACTCATGACCAATATCTTTATAAGTCAATATATTACATTGTATACCTTTAAAAAAAAAACATATTACAATGTATGCTCACTCGTGGTTAATATATTTACGAAATTGATATGGCTAAATGTTTAAAAAAAGAAACCGTGTTCAGTTATTATTTTCAAATCTTTGTTTCTAAAAGAGGGACTAAAGTGTAAAGAAAATGATTGTTTGGACATCATGTTATCCAAATTTTCCAAAAGAAGTACACGTGTCAAAGGTAAAAAGTTTGGGAACTTAAGTGCCAAAATCAAAAGGGTTTGGGTATCCCATTTGCAAAGAGCCTCAAGGGTCGTTTGATATACGGTAATTTTAAGTGTGAGAATGAGAATCAACAAAATTATCGTGTTTGGTATAAAAATTGTAATTTTTAGATTTTTAAAAAAATCATCTCATTTTTGGGTAATTTAAATATCACTTAATAAGGTGATATTTGCTTGGGAATCCTAAAAAGGTGGGAATCTCACCACAAGCCAATAGTCACCATCATTACAGTCACACCACTACACCCATCTTCACAGCCACCATCCCACATGCTCCGCTAGCCGTCACATCCACAGCCTCACCTCGCCGGCCTCCGTCACCAGCATCAAATAGCCAACCAAGCCCCTCGCCAACGTCCCACGACCAGCCCAGCCCTGTGCCAGCCACCATAGCGCAACCCAATCACCATCGACCTCTTGTTGGAAATCTTAAGGGAAAGGAGACTTGAAACACGTAGAAAGTATATTTTTTTTAAAACTTAACAAATTCTTAAATGTTATATTTAAACAATCCCAACACCTCTGTCCCGCGAAATCCAGACCCCGCTTACCTATGTTGCGCGAGACCCAAACGCCGGCCTGCCTCCATTGCGAGAGACCCAAACCCCGCCGGCCTCCGTCGCTTGAAACCCAGACCCCGCCGGCCTTCGTCTAGGGAAATCCAAACCCCCCGTCCTCCGTACCGTGAAACCCAGAAACCACTGCCTTTTGTTTCACAAAACCCAAACTTCATCGCCCTTCGTCGCGTGAAAGACAGATCACATCGAGTTCGTGGTATGAAATCTAGACCTTGCTGGCCGCGACAGGGAGAGGGAGAGAGAGATCGTGAGGAGGAGTGATGATTCTTTTTTTTTTTTAATTTTCAGTTAATAAACTTATTTTTTTTATTTTTATTAATTTTAAAATTCTTAGTATTATTTTATATATATTTTTTGAATGCAATGGTGTGAAAATTATATTCTCGTAATTTTATAAATTTAAAATATTTAAAATTATAAATTCTAGACAAAAAATTACATTATATTATTGTGCGCAACTAAACGCAGTAAAATGATATTCTTGAGAATCTGAGACAAAATTCTTATACATAATCAAACGTGATAATACATATTTCTTGATAATCATATTACCATATATTATTTTTTTAGTAATATAATTCATACTGATTATTGCGTACTAAACGCTCCTAAAAGAAAAATAAAAAAATGAACAACAACTCTATTTGCTACTGTTTTACGTTTAATCATATTCTGTAAACTTTAAATTGAGAGATTTATGCTAAAGTATTGTTTGATAACGCAGAAATCAATAATTACTTTCTGAACACAAGAAAAATTATGTTTTTCATATTAACATAAAGAGTCAAAGGCTATATTGAAAAGTTTCTTTCAACATGGAAGCCTATTTAAATGAGTAAATACTTATTAATTATTTTTCAAGGACTAAACATTAATTTAGGCAGACACCTATACTCATACATAGAATTGAATTTCGGTCCAAATGTTTGGTATCAAATATTGAAAGAAACTAAAGACGGTAGGTTGGAAAATTGAAAACCGCCTATCAAAATGAAGTACTGAAATCCTTTAAGAGAAAACTCCATTAAAAATTGGTTTAGGGGAGGAAAAAAAACTACCTATCAATGCATGGGGAGCTTGGGACGGGTGAAGAATTATTGTATAAACTCAGACAACCAGACATCTGTGCAACATATCTAGAGGGCAAATATGACAATTCGGCCCACTTGAGTAAACCTGAATCACTTTTGGTGAAATCAAAATTGCCTTTAAAAAGCCATTTCTCACAGCTCTTTCTTTCTTGGGAGAAAAAAATGTTTCCCCGTTATAATTATTTTTAGAATCCACATCATCACGATTCCTTTTTTTTTTTTGTTTTTTCCAAAGCAAGGTTTGGGATAGATTGGATCAAACCCCACATTCCACTATTGAAAACCACACTTTAAAGATAGGCCTTTCTTTCTGTGAGTTTGAATTCGAGAATTTGAATTAAAATATGAATTTATGTGAATAAAAATATTGTGGTCAAAAAATTAAATTTAAATTTATGTGAAAAAAAATATTAATAAAAAGTTTGAATTATGATTCAAATTGTAAAAAAAAAAGAAAACGTGGTTAAAGACACTCTATGTTGTTTTGAAATAATTAAGGATCTTTTTACTACTAATAATTTAGTATAATAATAAGAATATTTTTCTTTCATCTCCTCCTAAAATGCCTTTAGAATAGTTGACATTAAGTGTGTGATGACATGAGTTAAAACTAGATATATCTTTCAAATAGAATTGTATTGGTCATTTCTGTTTCATTGTTAGACCCATTATTGTTGGGCTTATAATTCTAAGAGAGATTTTTTTGTACACCTAGTGTATCAATATATTAAAATTTTTTAATTATTAAATCTATATACTCTTTGATTTTTATGTAATTTTATACAGATCTAACGTAAAAAAAATTTGACATATTAATATATTATATCAAAAAGGATTTTTAATTTTAGAGTAAGAAGAAAATGAGAGCAGAATGACACTAATGATTTTTTCTTTTTGTGAGAGCAAAAAAAAATCTTAATTTTTTTTTTCTTTTATCGGGGAAAAAAAAAAGGTTCACAGCTCTTTCTTACATTCCATGTGAAAAATAAAAGCCCCCACAAAGCTCCACTTTAGTAGTCTCTTTCTCATCTCTCTCTCTCTCTCTCTCTCACATGCATTATATAAGAATTGTTTGGGATAACCTTTTATTCTTCACTCCTCGTTATTTTCTTCGGTGGGTCGAAACCCAAGAGGGAAAATGGGTTATTTTCCATTCAAAGCCCTGTTTCTGTTTCTGACTCTGTTTCTGTTTTCCCAAAAAACAAAAGCGGAGGATATCATTTCTATCAATCCTTTCAATAATGCTAGTAGTTCAGCAGCAGGCAGTAGTAGAATGCTAGCAGGGAAGTGCAACTGGTTTCGAGGAACATGGAAATACGACGCGTCGTATCCTCTCTACGACTCCTCTACATGTCCCTTCGTAGATCCAGAGTTCAACTGCCAAAAATATGGCCGTCCTGATAAATCTTACCTCAAATACAGATGGCAACCTCTCTCCTGTTCCTTACCCAGGTACTCCTTTTCTTTGCTTCATTTGGCATAAAATATGGCAAAACTCAACAAATTGCCAAATGGGTACTTGAAAATTATTTTATTTTTTGGGTTTTTTTTTTCTTTTAAGGTTTAATGGACTGTATTTCTTGAAGAAATGGAGAGGGAAAAAGATTATGTTTGTGGGTGATTCGTTGAGTCTGAACCAATGGCAATCTTTAACTTGTATGATTCATGCATGGGTGCCCAAATCCAAGACCACAGTTATGAGAACTGAATCACTTTCTTCAGTCACATTTGAGGTCAGTTTTTCGCTATGAATTTGGCAGCAATAATTGCCGGTTCTAGTGCATGCCTATAATTTCTCTACTCTTTTTATTTTATTTTATTTTCTTTTTGTTTTCATGTAGTAGCTTTTCACAAGGTAAAGTTTATCTCTTTCAAGAAGCTGGGTATGGAAATTATGGGATATGTACCTGAATATTTCCTATTTGTTTTATCGAAATGTGATGTTTTTCTCTCGTGTTTTCCATTTCATGTTAAAAAAATTTTATTTTGACAAATTTTGTCTCATTTTAGTGTTAAAAAGACTACTTTGACCACAAGATTAATCAAACTTGAAGTTTTTCTGAGGTATCAGTTTAATTCGTTGATTTGAGTTTTTAATTTGAGTTAAGATGTGATTTTTTGTGATAAGTTTTTACTGTAATAAAAAAATTAAATAGTTTGTGAGAGCTTTTTACTGTAAAAAAATTCAAATTTTAAACTCGAATCAGTAAAATAAACAGGTCAATATTTTTCACTGTAAGTTTGACTAAATTTTGTCAAAATGAAAATTCGTGACAAAATAAGAAAGACAAGAGGTAATTGCGATATTTCTAAAAATTTGAAATAAAACGTGACACTTCGATAAAACACACAGTAGTTTAGATACTTTTTCCATTTTTTATGCTTGAAAAAAAAGAAAAGAGCTTTGTTTGGTGAAAGTATAATTGCTTTCATGATCTCATGTTACTGTGTTACGTTTTTGTCTGAGCGTGCGTGGGAGTGAGCATTAACTGGAAGCGTAATTGGTGGTAGGCCTTTTTTTTTTTTTTTTTTTTTTTTTTTTTTTTTTTTTTTTTTCAGTTTTCACTTTGCCGGGCCCTTGTCAGCTACTGCTTTAACCTTTCTCTTTTTCTCTGGTTATTCTATTTTCTTTTCTTTATGGCCCCTTCCGCAGTAATAATTTTTTTTTTACAGGTTAACTTTTTTTCTATTTGCTTTAACCTTTCTCTTTTTCTGGTTATAAATTGAGAATTAGGACTGAGATACAGGTCTTATTTATTTTACCGATTTAAGTTTTTAATTTTAAATTTTTACAGTAAAAAATTCTCAGAAAATGTCACATTTAATTTTTTCTGCTACAGTGAAAAGTTTTAAAAAAATATCACATTTCAGCTCGAATTCGCGAAGTGAACGAGGCTATAGTTTATCTAGAATCGTTTATTTAAAGTGGTGGAACTCTATAGTACCACTAATTAGAGGAGTTCTCTTTATTATTAGATAAAGAGTGTGTTTATATTACCTAATTATATGGGTAAGACTCGATTTTTTACTTTAATTTTATCATGTATCTTAACCCTTTAGTGACTTTTTAATAAAATTATGCTATTGCCTTAAAAAAATAATAAGAAAAACCGTACATACCCTTTTGCTTTAAATAGCTAACGCTTGTTAAGTACTTGTTCTCAAAGATTTTTTTCCCCCCTCTTTTTCCTATGTTATTTTTTTGTTGTTTTTTCATGTTCAATAATGTTGATTTGCCCAATTGAAAACTCTGGATTATATTGTAATACCACTCACTTCTAACAAATATGGTCGTTTTTGTTATATACTAGACGATATCTAACAATAATCTTTGTATGTCAAACAACAAGCATCAGGGAATGGGCCTCAGACTAAGGTGTCAAAGTGTATATATATATACACGCGCGCGCACACACCACCTATTTGTTTTATGGTAGATTATAAAAGAGAACAACAAATAAATGCATATAAAACTGTTTTAATATGTGCATGACCTATGTTTTTCCCTCTTATTGAGGATTGATTTGGTTGGTTATGAAAAAGAGTCTATATACATCTGTGGACCACTTTCTATGAGTTGTAACATCAAACTTGGGTACAGAGACTTTTCAGTTTTCCTCTTGGAATATTGGACCACCTCCCTAATTCACAGTTCGCGTTGTACACTTGTACTTTCAATAACCAATTAAATCACACACTTGCTAAATTGGTCATTTAGATGGTAAAGAGTGGCGGCTTTTGCTGGTTGATTATGAGATTCGACGGTAGGGTTTAGCTCAAGTTTGAACCGTCATATATGTATTAGTATTTATCAGTACTTTTGCATTTTTCTTTTTGATGAGATTTTGAATAGATCTGACTTTAGAAACATGCACTACTAATAATGTATCCTTACCATAGAGAGGTCCAAATAGTTATTCAACCATACATCAAATTTTAAATTAAAGAATCAATATTTAAACCTTTTTGTGTAGGACTACGGTGTTAAGATACTGCTATATCGGACGCCATACCTTGTAGATCTTGTGCATGAGAGGGTGGGACGAGTCTTGAAGCTTGACTCCATAAAGAATGGCAATGGGTGGAGAGGCATGGACCTGCTGATCTTCAACACGTGGCATTGGTGGACCCACACAGGGAGATCCCAACCGTGAGTAACTATCCTTGTGATCGGCGATCACGTTTTCATTCACCATCTTATCTGATATTGCTAATGATGACAATGCAGATGGGATTATTTGCAAGAAGGCAACAAATTGTTCAAAGACATGAACCGTCTGATTGCATTTTACAAAGGACTAACGACTTGGGCTAGGTGGATCAACCTCAATGTCGATCCTTCCAAAACAAAAGTCTTCTTCCAAGGGATTTCTCCCACCCATTATGAGTAAGTAGTGATCCTCAACAATAACGCTATTATACCGCATAATTACACTAATCATCACGAGAACTTAACGAGTATGCGTTCCTTCTTAATCTTATATGGGAAATATGATAAACATTACTTCATGTATTTGGTAAAAGACATGGTTTGATTATGATCAGTAAGTAATGACCTAAACAATAACATTACCCCGCGTAATTACATTTTACACTGATCATTATGAGAAAGCACGCGTTTGCATTCCTTCTTTTAAACTTGTATCATGAGGAATTTGAGAAAAAAAGGAAGAAATGTTGGATTGTGAAACAGGGGCAGAGATTGGAACCAACCATCAAGATCGTGTTCTGGCGAGACGATGCCTTACTTTGGAGCAAGGTACCCTGCAGGAACACCCTTGGCTTGGGTGGTTGTTAATAAAGTGCTAAACAGGCTCAGGAAACCAGTCTACTTGCTGGATGTCACAGCTTTATCGCAATACCGAAAAGACGGACATCCATCGGGTTATAGCGGCGAACACAGTGGCACAGATTGCAGCCATTGGTGCCTTCCTGGATTGCCAGACACTTGGAATGAGCTGCTATACGCAAGTCTTGTCGGTTGAACACCAAATACTGGAGGCTAGTCGAACGTTTGTTTATTCTCATTCTTGGAAAGAAAGCTCATTGAATCTCACATTAGGAATGTGCTATTTGTAATTTGTAATTTGTAATTTTTCATTTGCATTGTTGGGGGGCAATAATGGGGTTGGTGTGTAGTAAATTGTAATTTGTAAATCTCAACATTGTTTTTCTCATCAGCTAATTGCCATGAACTGTAGGAAGTTGCCCTTTTTGATGAGAATATATATAAAGCAGCTCAAGAGAGCTCAACATGTTTGGAAATCATGTGTTAATCGTCTCTCAATTCAAAAACTTTATTAGAAGTTGCGAAGTTGAGAAAGCATAATCTTTATTCCCTCGAGATATATAGATCTATATATAAATTATCACCTGCTGATTTGAGTTTGCTGGGATAGAATCTGAATGATTGACCAGGGATGGAATTCATGTGCATTCAGAAGCCCCAAGAACCAGTGATTATTTTTATTTCCGGTGCACGTGATACACTTCCTTTCCACCGATCAACCTATTAAGTGGGCCTTTTGTTTAACGATCTTTGGACACTTGATATGATGGGCTCGGCAAGATTTGGGCTCCGCACAAGCCGGTATGTTTCCATTATCTGAAGCCAGTAGTATAGCACAAAATGTTACGAACTTGAGGTTTAAACCAAGAAGAACTCAAATGCGGATTTTTTTTCCCCCCTTCCTTTGAGCTAACATTA